>NC_047033.1:7621965-7857603 GCF_902652985.1 Pecten maximus | reverse complement strand
TCATATACTCAGACTGTTATATAGTGTAATAACACCATCATATACTCAGACTGTTATATAGTGTAACAACACCATCATATCATCAAACTGTCATACAGTTTAAGAACACCATCATAAACACCATCATATATTCAGACTGTTATACAGTGTTATAACACCATAATATACTCAGACTGTTATACAGTGTAATAACACCATCATATACACCATCATGTAAACACACAGAGACAGTTTTAAACGATTTGCCTGTCTTGTTCGTATCTTTGTTGCGGATATTTAGCATTCCTATAACATTTCTTGAAGAAACATTTCAATGATACCCCTTTAATGAATGCGTAATTAAGTGAAATCTACGTATATCTAAAACAAGATTCAGCCTCTAATGTCAATGATTTAGATAGTTTGAGAAGAAACAATGTTGTACACTCGGTATTAATAGAGATATTTGTATAGATGTTATTGATGTGAGTGCAAACGAAAATGAGAATAAAATTCATTCAGTACGCATGCATATTTCTCTGGTCACTTCTTGTTCAAATGCGCATGCCGAGGACATTACCTAGGCCGACTAGTTTCCGCTACGATGGTAGGTTCACTATGAACGGTAGCATACTTAGAGGTCCTATGTTCTTTAAATCGTTGTATGACCTCTAGCAAGGTCAAACATTGACCTTGTGTTGGAAGTCTCCCGTCTCCTTCCATAATCGTTGAAAGTCTTATGTTTTAAAAACCCAAACAAGAAAAAAATTGTATCAATTTGATGTGAGAGCTCAACATTGTTTGTGACTTAACCTGCTTTAACTTTCTACACACATCATATTAAATAACTCTAAAAATGTAACATTTATGTCGGTTAAACCAATTTAATATCATCACTTAATATTAGATTTAAGAAAATAAACAAATACGTTAGCCAATTAATAGTTTTGCTTTTGAATAAAAGATGTTTAATATCGTAAATTGTAATATATTCAATTCAACGCAATTTATCTCTTGGCTGACGACAACTTCATAAACAGAAATATAAGCAGTTTATTCTGACACAGGAAACCTACAAGTTGATCTGAATGCAACAGCATGTTAAGAAAGGTAATATCTTATGCCCTTCCATCATGCTAGTATCCATTAAACTAATCACTACCACCCTCTATCTACCAGATCTATGGAATGCATATCCTGTAAAAATGTCAGATGAGGCAACCAAACCAACTTACAAACTAAAATGTCATGCTTCAGCTTAGGACCTATATAAAAGCTGCCAAATAGACACACTATGCGCTGGCTTCAATTACCCTCCACAGCCTTCAATTCACAAAGAAAATCTCCAATACCGTTCGATCTCGCACTCAACCAAGCCACCATAATCCTAATAGTTTACGAAGAAGAAGGAGAAGAAGAAGAAGAAACTTATAAGAAGATCAAGATGAACAAGAACAAGATCAAGAAGAACAAGAAGAACAAGAACAAGAAGAACAAGAAGAACAAGAATGTATCTAGCAGATTTGTTGAGAAAAGAAGACCCTTTTAAGTTTATACATAAATATATCTCCTACAGGAATTGTAACAGAGGTAGACTAGGGTATGATGTTCTAGCCGTAGAAATTTACCCAAACCCAGAGGTGAATGCAATTAAGAGGTAGAAATATAGCCAATAGTACCTTGTTTGTCAGAGGTATAACTATACCCCAAGGCTTCATGTTCTTACCTGTCCGTTTCTACATCATCGCACTGTGATTTCCCGCTCACATGAACGGCATCATCGTTTTTCAATTTTGTCTCGGTGTCCCCACCCTTACTAGAGTTAAAGTCTGCACTCAACTGTCTCTCTGACTTCATACGTCTTACAACCTCTTGAAAGGACACAGATTGTTCATCGCTTGAAAGATTTCGTCTGATGGGTTTCTCAGATGAGATTCTTTGAATATTAAAAAAGTCATAGCACTGAATGAAAGAATAAATCTTCTTCAGGAAGAAAGTAACGAGACTATAGAAAAATCCTCTCAGGCTTTTTAATGAGAATGTCAATGAACGGTTTGTAACAGGCAGCATGCCGTAGTTTCAAGAGCACTATACCGTGAACAACACTCTACCTGCACTCGGATATTATATTACACTCAATACAAATATCAATATATCTGCACTGATAGTCAGGAACACAGAGAGTGACTTCTAAAGGATCGCCGGACTAGAAATAACATATCGACACTGATATTTATTTATTCTTTTCATCAACTATTCCATGTTTAACGAACATTTTTTTACCAGATATAGAATTCTACCTTTCAAGTAAGACCAAACCTGATTCCTGAGTATCGATCAATATATTGGAAGACTGAATGGGCCAAAATTTTATTATATTGCAAAAGCATTAGACACACGATCATGTTTGGCAAACCTCTGGTTTTTATAAAATCTGTCATAAATGCAGTTTTGCAGAAAATAACAAATAGTGACTTCAAAACTGAAGATACCCTTATCTCTTTATAGTGTCAGATATGCAGTATTATAAATTGATATATATTAATAGCTAAAACAATTACATACGAAAAATCTTTAAACGTAAAAAAAACTCTCATAGAGTGTTATCTAAAAAAAATATGATAAGCAGTATACATGTTGTCGGAAATGTCTCTTTGAAATTAACTATCCAACAAAGAATCGGTATTTTGGACGTTAAATACTATAACAATAAACACATGACGCTAAACATCAAAGTGTGCAGTATCTATTGGCCACACAATCAAACACGTGCTGGCATAATTATTTCATCGGAGTGTCTTAGATAATTTTGTGAAAACATACCAAAGAAATTTTACAAACAGTCAAGGATCAAGCAACGAAACGGAACATTTAAACTCACCGAAAATCTATAGTATTATTTCTAAAACAGAATTAAAATTGGGTAATTGGGTAAAGGAGCATCCGAAATAAACACTATATTTGATAAGTGTGTAATGAAAAATCGCAGCTCCAAAGTTACATGAAGTCATAACGTTAAGAATGTCAGGTACCTATATATTTTTATATGACATAAACATAGCAAAATGATAGTAACATTTTTAGCAGGACAGTGGGGCCCTTAATACCCGATCATTATCGGTAGATATGTCTTTTATTATTATTAAGCAATATTTATGTTGGAATTCCACTTGTATAGTGAACTTTGTGAATCTAGTATAAATCTAAATGCGCATAATGTTCCATTCTCTTTTGCCACTTTGATGAAATATAAACCAAAATATAAATATCATATTAATAAAATCAACTCAAGTTTTTGAGTTATTTTGAACTTTTGAAATAATAAGTTGATTTGTTGAAATAATAACTTTTAAGATATGGAATGCACGCGTCTTCTATATAATAAATATATATATTATAAGATAAACACACAACCGAGACTATTTAGTGTAACCAGCGTGTAGCCTGTCTTTTTTGCTATAAACTACAATTCATTGCCCCTTTAACCAATATTGAGAAATAGCAAACGATTTTAAACATATTCTAATCCTATCATTTATATTTTTTCATATTAATTGTTACAACTAAGTACTGTATTTTTAATGGATTCTTAGCTAGGTGATTTGACGAGGTCTTACCTGGGGAGAGTTAGACGTTTTTCCTTACTTATCGTTTCGCTTTGGCACATGCGCTCTCTCTTCATACGTTGTATAGCCTGATGAAATGACAGGCCTGCTTCCCGCGCTGGCAGCTTCATCCTTTTATGTTTGGCTACAGAAGCTGACATTGCAACTTTGATGTCGTCTACTAGCTGCAATTTTATTGTCCAGTAAGTTTAAAAACAGACCTCAACTCAGTGATGTTATAGTTACACGATATAGGGATGACACCGAACCTTCTATGCAAGATATACTATGTAAATAATGTTATTGATACATTAGATAAACAGACATTGTTGATTTACCATCCATGTCATAGCTGAGTAAATACAACTAAATAATTGGTCTAAGCCTAAAGGTAGCGTCATTGACTTTACTTTACGGCTCATGCTAGTTCTATTAACAAGGAATTGCAGCCATCATTTAATTAGAATTTGCAACATTATATGTTTATCAATGATTGACCTTCTGACCGGAATGCTAATGGAGTGATCAAACCAATATATCCATTTCTAATACTGCTGAAGCCGTGATTGGATTTGTGATTCATTACGATTCTAGGCAGACAACTGTTCATCCAATATCAAACTTTATTTGACCAATCAGTGTTATTCGTTTTGATATCCTATATCCTAAACATGTACTCTTTCATTCAAGCTATTAAGAATACCTTATTCATCATTTATGTTTATTTATCGATTATTAGATATTATCCTGAATTGAACCATTTCCTGTAAGAGTAGAACAACACTTGATGTTTTAATACCTGTGCTTGTTATAGTTATGCAATACTTACAGTGACCGGGTTGAAGTATCCATATTTTTAGATCGACAAATTTAATTTTTAGTTACACAACATTTCATACTTGTAATCTACCTAAAATTAGTGATAATCTGGCATGCAAGCACACACTCAGGTCTAGGTCTAAATGGTCATTCAAAACCAAGAACTTCAATCAAAGACTGTTTAGTGCTAACAAGAACATGCTTATAGGTACCGTACCAGGAAACGCTTCTAATGATCTGACTAGCAGAGTAAGACTTCACTTACGCTTATTTATATACTCACAATGCTGCGAGTAGTTGACACTAAGTAGTGTACCATCTTGAAATGTCGTTATCCAGAAGAACCCCAGTAATTGCTAAATTTGAAGGCATGGTTTGTATTTATAACTTTCGTTCTGGATTAGTTTAAAGTTAAAAATGATAACAGAATTATACAATTTTTAAGCATATGTGACTTAATGTGTGGAATTCTTTTTCATTTTTTCCGTTAAAAATACTCCAATAAAAAAACACGATATCATTTACGATAACTAAGCTATAATCAATTCAGCTTCGATAAATAGTTTTGACTTAAGATACAAAAAGTAGCAAAACATTCCTGGAATGATACCTATGTCCTACGTATGTTATCATTGAAATCTATAATTTCAGTTTTACGGCATGCATGCAGTTACTATTCAAAATGTGCTGAAATCATTATTGTTACCTACGACAGACCTTTATGACCTTTGACCTTTGTTCCATACAACCTATATTTAACCTCATTAATCATTATCATTATTATTGCAGAGCGGACGTGATATTTGTTATCTTGAATTTTAATGTATGTTTTTTCCTTTTCTGTCAAGCTATTTGATGTGTTATTCGCTTATCTACATGTTTGGATATGTTAACCTAGTGTTATGGATTTTGAGCTAGAATTAATTTTTCTTTTGTAAGTCGATATACTCATTGTTTTTATATATAGTATTAAACTGCATTACAATTCAATTAATCATTTAAAATCACTTGGTAAGAAAGATCAGTTTATAAAACTGATTCCTTATCTATGTTTGTCAGTAAGTTAAGTACATATATGTGTGTTGCTATTGATGCACCTGATATGCCTATCAATAACTAACATGTACATGTTCAATTTACCTGTAGAGGGAAGTAATGTGAGATTAGATGATAGACGCGTCTTCGATCCCAGTTTATGTTAGGTATCAAGTCCCCAGTTACTTCCGCCTGATGTCTCCATACATCACAGTAATTAAATGTTCAGGACGTTGGTAAATAAAACGCTATTAATAATCAGCTATGTCAAACATCGAGGTGTGGGACACTAACGATGAACTTCCATATCCGTCTTGAATAGACTGCGATACACAAACAGTACGTTATCATTCCTATGTGTAATCTCTCGAGCTGCTATTCCCTCCTATGTGAAATCTCTCGAGCTGCTATTCCTCCTATGTGAAATCTCTCGAGCTGCTATTCCGTCCTATGTGAAATCTCTCGAGCTGCTATTCCTCCTATGTATAATCTCTCGAGCTGCTATTCCTCCTATGTGTAATCTCTCGAGCTGCTATTCCTCCTATGCGTAATCTCTCGAGCTACTATTCCTCCTATGTGTAATCTCTCGAGCTGTTATTCCTCCTATGTGAAATCTCTCGAGCTGTTATTCCTCCTATGTGAAATCTCTCGAGCTGCTATTCCTCATATGTGAAATCTCTCGAGCTGTTATTCCTCCTATGTGAAATCTCTCGAGCTGCTATTCCTCCTATGTGTAATCTCTCGAGCTGCTATTCCTCCTATGTGTAATCTCTCGAGCTGTTATTCCTCCTATGTGTAATCTCTCGAGCTGTTATTTCTCCTATGTGTAATCTCTCGAGCTACTATTCCTCCACAATATTAATCACATTCCCTGTTATTTTAAAATGAACGTTTTCACCAGAAAGACTTTTAAAAACACAGGTTTTGGACTCTATATCCATTCACATGATTTCCACTTTAAGTTCCTCAAATAAACATGGGTGATTTACACAGAAGTCTCTAAGATGCCATCTACCAGTGACTCTGGCACGTGGTGAGTTGTACATACAAAACAATGTACTGTTCACAGGAAATTAGACACAGCCTTTGAACACTTTCTCCTTTACAGTTACCAATAGGGCTATATGATTCCGACTGATAATTCCGTAGTGATAATTGTATATTCAATTACGCCTTTACAAACCGTTTTAGACTGCCATAAACACAACAGCCAGACACACCAGGCCTTTTTGTGTAGACAGTTTATTGGAATGTAATTGGTCTTAGTGAATATGTGTCATATCTATCTCACACCCGCCACGTTATTCGCACCACAGTAATTTCTCAACAAGTAATTCGGTTGGTAAACCTGTTTAGATGGTTTCCATTCGGAAGTTTTGTAAAGCACGAACCATGGTCAGTACTGGGAATTAACTCTAAAACTACATAGTACCCTAATGTTTTTTTTTCAGTCCGATTTGTTCATGAGTTAAAGCAAAACCTATCTGAGCATTGACAATATTATCGTACATTGACTGATTTTTAATCCATTTTAAAGGCGACACTTCCTCACGTGAAAGTACACAATGTCGTTATGTACCAGCAATCAGACTACTTTTGTGGTCTATATTTGTTCGTTCGCCGTGCCATTCAAATACACTTTAATTTTGTTTGTATTGAAATGCAGTGCAATAAATGCATTTATATAAAGGCATGCAATTTTAAAATACTGTCAACTTCATTTTAAATCGCAAATCATTAAGTGTGTTAAATGATCGAACATCGGAATACCACATATCCTCATTGTTGTAAAGCAAATTAGAGGGTGTCGAAAACATTTCGGATTCATTCCTTCAATTCCATCAGGGACACACCTCTTTACAACACCACACTGATATCTCTAAACAACAATTAATGTCTAGCGAAACATCGCATGACCTTTTAAACAACATCGCGTGGTCCTCTTCCCTTCATCAAATTGTCTTCTTACCAAAGTCACGTGATTCTCTAAACAACTTCCACTGTAACACAATATGATTTTCAAAGGCAACACCGCAGCTTCATATTGTAACAGATACTTATAACCAGCATGTCTTCCTTTTGCATAATGCACCAGTCCTTGCCGGAATTGGTTGATAACTCTGTGTGAAATTCTTTACTTAACGTAATTCGGATCTCCAATATACGAATCAATTTAGGCTAAATTGAATCGCACCTCAGGATTAAATGGAACGTTCGTCAGCAATCGATACGAAACTTGATCACAACATCCAAACGATCAGATGATAAGCGTCCATAAAACCTCGATGAAAGGGAAGGTAATTACTGGAAATCGTTCTCCGATAGTCCTATCTTCGAATCAGGGTCACACAACTGTTTAAACCATATGGACCGGTAATACTGGAAGTGTTTTGAATTTCACTGATATGTCCACACCAGACTTGTGTACGATACAATCTGTTGTGTTTGATATACTGATAATTGTTATAGAACAATTCTTTCATTCGTTGTGTGTTGACGCAGTCCACACAAAAATCCTTCTACAAAAAAAAAGCCCAGATAGATTTACAGCGGTTTTGACACACCATTCCAGATCCTCTAGCTGTGGCACCTGTTTGAGGATTATATATCGCCAAGACCACACCAATCGCTTGTGAATCTGACCTTTACAAAAAGTCGAGTTAAAATTCACAGAGATCAAAATCAATCCTAAAGATTCCTCGAAGATTTAAAGTATCCTTGATGTTTTTCCTTAGTGTGTTGTTTGTGTGTACAGGAGTTTAACTGGCCCACTTTAGACCTCTGTATACATACAAGAAGTCTAATCACTAATAAGCATATACGTCAATATTGTGAAGGCTAGGATTTTGTCACGCGAGAAATTTATGATAATGATATATCGAACCTTACACATACCATAGGAATATAAAGTACTTCAGACTGGTTGTGATAAATCAAAGTATGTTTTTGTATGACGGTTTCTTGTTAGGTGTTGAAATGCAATTGTAAAAGCTAAATTTAATCTATACTATACAAAGCATCTATGCCTAAACACATACCCTCAGGTACTTTTAATACCATGATTATATTCCTCAACGAAAAAAATGAAAATAAATTTTCTATGACACCTAGTCATATAATGGTAGACATAAATTAAGTTATTTATAAACAATGATATACAAAGTTGAATATAGGATACTGCACTAACGGTATCGTTAAAGCGTTATTAACAGTTATGTCGGTCTTATGTGTATAAGGTTTTGCATCATTTCACCTAAATGTGAAATGTATGTTAATGCTAATTCCGGATCAGTATTAATTATGATCTGCCCTTAAACCTTAAACCTAACTAGATCATGAACGATCTTACACAAGTGTTTACATATTTTAAGACCTCGACATGCATTAATAGCATTTTCCATTTCTATCTTTATGATTGGATATTTAACCATCAAGAACCCGGATGGGGGGTTGAAACAGTTATCAAGGCAGTATCATACCCTGCAGATAAAATACGAAATGGTATTTCCATAGTGTATATTCGGGTATGATGTTTACAAGAACTCTTTTATACGACATCTTTTATCGCATTCATAACACTCCGAGAAACAATGAAATTAAATTCGGTTGTTTCTGTAAGTATTCGTGTGCATAGCGCAACTGGGTGGATGTCACGTGGTGTAAGGCTATATAAGGCACGCACGTGGATAGTGCGCTCTTTTGAGTTCGTTGTTCACCCCATAAACATGTACATTGATTTATTGTTACGTAGATATTTTCTTCTTTAAAGATATTCCGTCATTTTTGATAAAAAATAAAGTGATTATAGCCATAGGAAATATGCCGGTTAGCAGGGTTATATGTTGTTTTTGTTCTGTGTAAGGGGTTTGTTTGTTTGTTTGTTTGTTTTTTTTAACGTCCTATTAACAGCCAGGGTCATTTAAGGACGTGCCAGGTTTAGCGGTGGAGGAAAGCCGGAGTACCCGGAGAAACTCGCAACCCAGAGGTAGAGGGCTAGTGATAAAGTGTCGGGACACCTTAACCACTCGGCCATCTGTGTAAGGGGGTGTTGGCATTGTTGTTTTATGTGAATAAATGAGCAACGAACTGTCATCCCATTTATGTGTTTGTTATTCATTTGAATTTAATTATTGTATGTTCGGATGAATGTAATGAAGGAGAACATAATCTCAGAGATGTCATTTCAGTGTCATGTGGCGAGTTGGTCGTACAGATAATACTATAAAGTTGTTAAATATCACAGTAGGGCCAGTTTTCGGGTATTACACATCGAGTAACCACGCTTTATCAACATTATGTAGTTAACACTTTGATACATCTGTTTGCATATATCAATAATCGCTGGATATTAATTTTCGCGTTATATTTAATGGTTGTGAACACAGTGAAATTGAATCACCACTAATATTACAAACTATACAGTATTATGTTATAACATAATCAGAAAACTAAACAGTATCATATTGGTTAATTGTCGCTAACTGATGACATCGTCGTATTGTTTAGTGTGACGTCATGTCGCGGTAGGTGACATTATCCAATCAATGTACACATACATTGTATAATATAAGTATATGATGGCGTTATAACGGAAATAAAAGTTTAAATATAGGACATATTCACTTATATCATCAGTAATATACTTTATAAGAGTATTGTGTATTTGGTAACAATCGTGAAGGATACAAACATATCAGTCACATAAGTAATTTACTAACAATATATTTTATCGTTACAGAGATCGATATGAATGGTGATTGTAAAACATTTTACTTGAAGTACATTTGTAAGTGTCAAAAGCTAATTGCACACGCAAGCAAGACCAATTTCACCGATATACTTTTATATTTATCAATATTTCTCTTGTTTATCTTATTTTTCTTTCTTTTCTTCTATATTTTTTATTTCATGAATCGATACTTCACCTCATGATAAAAAGAAGTTATGCATATATATGCAACAACTTTTTACGAAACAGTTTCATATTGATTATAGAACAGCGGTTTTATGTATGAACAATGTATAAACATGTGACATAAGGGAGGTAAAATCTTTGAACTCTTAGGGTTAAATCGACTGAATTTTTAATTGGTAAAGCCTTTCCACTCATCGTGTTATATTCTTCATGAGCTGCTAAGAATGCATTACGTATCTATAATTCAAGTCAATCTTTTAATTGTATCTCATAAATAATCCTTGAATTTTTACATTGTTAAAATGACTCTTTTCTGTCGGTATTACTACGCAGCTTCTTTAGCCAATCAAAGACAACGTTACCAACAGCGACGTTAACGTTTATAGTACGAGATGATAACATATTGTTTAGCCAATAGAAATGTGTATTACATGCAGGTTGACTACATAGCTTTGACCACGTACCACTACTACAGACCACCAGAACGCCTTGTGTAAAAATATAGCGAACCAGGACAAGAGCGTTTGAGGCCTGAAAAAAAGGTATGATTTCACATATGCTTATTAAACCATATGATTCGTCTGTAAACTAATATTCCATGTAAATTGTACCACGGACCAGTTTATGAAGCCACATTATACTGGTGTTTTGGACAACAATTTCACGACTGTCTCCACTTCAATTTATCGAGTGAAGTAGGAAATTAAATCAAAAGATATTATATATAACACTGCGTTCGCAGTCATGCCAGATTTAATCAATGACTGGAACTAATGTAAATAATTGACGCAAAGGTACGGCGATAATTGTAACTAGGCTGATATCCTGGTAACTATCGTGTTAAACATCAGAAAGTACCCATGCCGGAAGTCATCAATCACGTCATTTCCGGTTGTCATTTTTTCAACGTAATCGGCGTCGGTCACAAATGTGGTAGAAGTGTACGGATACTATCTGTTGAGATATATGGAAAACCATTATCACGTGATATGGTCTGTCCGAATTAACTTAATGGTCATGTGCATTTACGATCATTTGATAAGACCCACTCCTTAGTAAGCTACACTATGTTGCGTTGTACTGACACAGGAATCCCAGCAGGACGTTAGAACATTATAGGAAAATATCATGTAGTATTCACAAGTTCACTGTAATGAAGAACTTAGTATAATTCTTTAGTTTACGGGGCTACTTATGGGTGAACGGGCTTCCGGACTCGGAGGGGAGGGAGATGTATTATTGAGAATGTTATTGGAAAACATTCGTGACGTTTACACAAATATCTCTAAATGAAAATTTGTTATTTTGAATTTTTGACGTTCAATGGTTTGTGAGTGTATTCAGTAACTATCAAATATGTATATGAACGCATATTATCCAGATATATTAACCTGTACTTGAGCATCAGAACAAACTCTAAATGTTAATGCAAAAACCAACAACGCGTGTTAAATACTCACGAAACAACAAACAACACAACAAAATGAACATAGAGAGATAAGATATATTGGAAATACTACTTTGATATCCCTTTTTGGTGAACCTGCTGGTGAAAAAGGATTTAAGATCATACTCTGTAAAAATTTGACAAATACTATTTTCATTATTTCAAAACACTATTTTGTTTTATTGCTGATAGTGTTACAGGAAGTATGTATATAAGCGAAATATAAATATCCCTTCTTTGTGATTCTGTTAGTGAAACCTTTTAAGATCCTACTCAGTATATATTTGACAAATTTCTTTTTTCATTTTTTAACACAATTTGGTTATATTGCTGAGCTCACCGGAAGTGTGCCAGGAAGTCGCTATATATGCTAAATATGTCTAATTTCAATTACAAATTCACTTCTACATATTACGTTAACAATTTGAATTAACACATGTAACATTCATTTGATAATTAATTTGAATTAACCCACGTAACATTAATTTAATGATTTGTTTGACTCACTGACAAAATATTCATGGGATATTGCATATTTTTTTAGTAAAGCATATTCACCTCAACACATCTCAACCATGTTTCGCACTTCAAACATCAACATATATATACGATTTTTATTCATTAGCACATTAGTACCAGTTATAAACTTTGTCAAATCCTTAATATCGCTTCTTCTAAACACTGTGCCAAATATTCTGTCATACCACCAAAGGCACAATATATGTAAGAAAATGATAAATAACACAAAATAGTCAGACAACACACGCTATTGTTCTGGGGTAAGTAAAGAAGCGACATTGAGACATTTGTCTTCCATCACCAAACTCGTCACACATTCACTGTACCGTAAGAGAGTCTGTTTGTCCTTTGACCCCAGAGACACTGGCAGCCAGTTCACCCTTTAAACGAGCAATGTAGTACAGTTCAAGGGAGGAAAATACAATTTAAGACGTGAAAATACAAACAGTTTTAACAGATGAAAACAAATACTGATCTTATTTTCATACGAGCGTAATAACATGTACCCAGTTAGTGCTGAACAAATCTTTCACTGGGTGGTGAAACGAAAGTTAGATATTCAGTTGAGCAAGGTCATGCATGAATGATGGACTCTATAGCTGAATAAAATTGGTTAGACATCAGAGCATTTCTTAAGAGATAAGGTTAACTACATACATGAAACTAGTTTTAAATGGCTGTAGAGACACAACTCGACAAAACTTTAAGATATTAAATCGCACAATAATGTAATGAAATCATAATAAAATACTAAAAGTGATAACTTATCAGGCAATGTTTTTTTGTTTTTTTGTTTTTTTCACTTTAAATGGAAAACATGGAAAAGAAAGATTCAAACCTTTGCGAGGTGGTAGTAGCATAACATGTATATCTTTTAGTATTGTATTTCATATGCAACATTCTTTCCTTTTTTCCATTGATCACAATTACTCTATGTCAGAGACGTACTTAGCATTTTAAAATATTAATCAATATATGCAATGTTTCGTTAGTAATGAATATGTAAAGGATACAATGCAAACTGTAGCTATAGGAATATTTACAATTTGAATAAAGTTTTTCATTTCCAGGTACACATTCATCTCCATGGTGTGTCTGGAGGATTTCTTTTAACGATACCAGAAAAGTTGACGATATAACAGTAATGGTAGATACTTGTGTTCTGGATAAGATATTTCCATTTGCTCTGCATTGTCACTACATAACATTGCCAAGCAAAATTGAATTTCTCATACATATCACGTGATATGAAGAACAATGGACGTGACGTCGTTACTAAATGACGTCGACTCGTCTGACGTCACGTTATTAAGTGTATTGTTAACGTCCTGGAAATGAATGCTTGCTACCTCTATTGATTTTGTGTTTATTTTTTTGTGTTTATTTTAAAAAGCTATATTTTTGTGCTGATAACGGTCGCTTGTTGTCATGATGTAATACGAATAAATCACTTTGAAAGAACGGAATCTGACTTTAGAATGCGATATCACTGCTATAGGTTGAATATAAGAAAAAAACCTAACTCTAAAACGGTAATATAAGCATTTAAAGCTTAAATACCTATGTTTTGATTGAATTCCAACTACGTCACATTGTCCCCCTTTTCGCGACAAAGTATAAGTCATATGTGGTTGCATTAAACTATTACAGAAATTCTTTCTGCCTATATAAGATCAATAGGCTTATTTAATGGTAAGCATTGTGTAGCAATGTATGGACCTTTCATAGCTGTCATCAGTCCAAGCAAAACGAATCGTTATCATTATAGGGATAACAAAAATATTGATGCTATCATATATTTGACATTTATTGCAATCATACAAAGCTTAACGGAACTAGTACACAACAAGAAAACATAGATGCATCTAAACAACTGTTTCATCCGAACCGTTGTAGATAACTATATATCATTTTTAACATTAAACATTAAAACAAATCATACTTAATATGTATATCTTACACGTATAGACAAGTCCCAATAGAGGTGATATGTCCAAAGTAATTGTTTAAATAGATATACTCCCAACATTATCTAAATTATACAATATATGGGTCCAAAGATTATTGATAGAAAAGGTACATTATAAACATCCCATGTTTGTAATAACTTTTTCTGATATGAAAAAACGGCCCATGCAGTGACACAGTCGAATTCAGCAATAACAGTTTCAGTGTATCAGATCGAGATAAAGGATATCAGTTTTTTTTTATTAATAACGAAATTTTAGTTATCGGTTTGGTTTTTTATCACACTGATCATCATTCATATCAAATATCTCCCTCATTTGAATTCACACCTCTCTATTCGTATTCATAACGTATACTCTACAATATCTTATCAATGGTATTTTACTTATTGTATGGCTTTCTGGTCATCATCTCCAATATAAGTTTTCTTTCCATTGCGAAGTACCTCTGCATTATCATAATCATTATTTGTTTGTACAAATGAATATACTTTAGTATTTATTATGTAAAAACAGTGATCTATACCATTAGTTATAACAAACATATTTCTTAAATATACACATTATATGAACATAAACATACTTGATATACAGTGTATTTGTTCACATGTTATGTTACAGCTATACCAAATTGCGTTAATTTATGCAATTGCCAATGAAGATTCTTTTTTTAAATAGCACACCATATACACTGCACTATCTCTTGCTTTATGCATAACACAGCTGTAACCGAGGCTTCACGGATTGTTCAAGCGAAACACACGATATAAGCACCTTCTATACTTTAGTACCATATTACCATATAGTCGTCTTTTAGGACAAGCTATATATATTAAACGACTTAGGAATTTCTAAATAGGTCGAACGAAAGGCAAACATCTGTATTGGAAATTCGATAAATTCGTAATTTAATTTCGCTTTTAGATAAACTGATTAAAGATTTGGGAGAATACTAAGTGAAAATGTCGAACTATTACGTCAGATGAACAAGACCTAATCACAGTTCCAAATGTCCTTCAGAAACCGAAACGTTCTAGTAGAGTAGTCTCTCCATAAAGCCATCAAAATTTGTCTGCAACGATCAACATTTCAACTATCTCTCGGATATAAGGTCGGGAAGATATTTTATTGAAATCATCAATTACATTTTAGAAACAAAAGGAGACCTAGCAATATGTTGCTATATAAATGTATCAAGTTTTGTTGGCAGAGGTATTGATATATATATTGGTATATATGAGAGAAGTCAGATATTTCATGCAACCTGTGTAACCCGCTAAGTATGACATGCGATATATATCTTAGCCAGTTGCCGTAATATACTACGACATACATTATATACTAGAAGTAAATACACCAACCTTAGAAGCAATTGTTTGTCACCCTCGTCAAGGGACACCGGAAGTAGATCTAAGTCCATATTTAGTCTTCTTTCCATTGAACAAAAATTTAATCTTGATGGCAGTATTGTTAATTTTGTAAATATCTACACAGTTTCTGTATCACATGTCGTGTCTTCATGTCAACACATTTATACTCCAACCACAACAACTAATACTGCTGACATGCTTTTGTAACTTCCATCTTGATTACATTGTAGCAAAATGCCAAACTCATCACAACCAATTTACAGATAAACGCACGCTGCAACATGGAAAACGGGATGGCCTTTCTGTACCGATCCAATATATCATCTATCGGAGTTCACACGCCGGTAGCAGTTTATCTGTATCCATATCAGTAGCGAGATAAGGATGAATTTATATGAAGTCTGCGTTTGTAACGCTTTATAAACCACATTTTAAAGTCAATATCCTACAAAATATTTAAATTGTGTCCGTATAAGCATAACACTGCCAAAGAGCGTTATAGGCAGAATCATGAATTGGTGTGACACCTTCAAACACTCTCAATAGAAAAATCATCGCAACACAGCATGTTTCACTTCTCATAGCATCCGGGTCACTGGTGAATCACAGCGGACAATTCAAATTTGACCATTCCGTGTGTCTATCAGCAATTGCTTGTATTTTACAGCGAGTAACTTCAACTCTCTGTTACAAGTAGTCTATGTATACTATAGTTTGTGATCATGTAGGACGTCACGTGTCAACAATGTATCAAATCTCGATCTATTGAGATCTCTGTGTAACGGGACAATTTATGCCTTGGAATTATTAAAAGCACTTTTTTTCATACTTGACTATCGTTACATTACAAACTTTAATATGATACACGAATGTACAACCTGAAGGACGCTTGAATGTCTAATAAAGGAATGATTGTTTGATCTGCACTTTTTACCTTTAACGGCACGACTTTTTTGAAGCCGTATACTTACGAACAGCTATATAATTACTGTCGATATCACTGTCAATTTCACGTCCTTCAAAATTTCTTATCTGTCAGTGCCATGACTAGTAAAGCTGGCCCAATTTAGTTTCGAACTTTTTTCAATTGTAGACACACACTTTCCCCAACTCATCGAAAAACTAACACATGTTTTCAATATTCATTGAAACTTTTTTGAAGGACAGAATTAAATTATATATGATTTTATTTACAGTTTCAATAATAATAATGTTAAAACAGCTTACGAATGAACCTACTAAATATCTGCTGTTCTTTTCTTTATCTGTGAATGGTGTTAATCAAACTGTTAAAGAAGGATTTTAAGTCTATAAAAATGTGAAACATCAGGTTAAACATTTAGAAAAGCTACACCCCAGGCAGACCTTTGATGTAAGACTTTAATGTTCCTTTCAGAATTATCCGTATACACCTTGGCGCAGTGAAGCAATGGTCTGTTGACGTTCAACCGTGATACTAGTTTTGAAGCCAACCACCTATACCAAAGATTTCAAATAAATACAGAGAGAGAAACTTGTGTCGTTTACATATCTCACATAGACAGCCACAATTTTATAAATTGTGAACAATTTCGTTTTAAGTCAAATCAATATAATGATTTTATGGTTTGAAAAGAGCACAGTTACTCAAAATAATCTTACGAGGATTATGAATAATGTGTAGTGTTCGGTAATTCGATATCTATAATCAATTTTATACAAAACAGGCAGTCGTCCTTGATTAATAAGAGGTATCTTAATACACCCAATGGGTATTAGCTATCTACCTACATGTGTATATACCTATACTACCGAAAGTGTAGTTAGCTTACATCACTTTTAATCAAACGGTTTGGATAGGAGTCTAATTTAATATCATATGCTGTTCTTTGTTTTGTGCAAGTTTGTCCATTTTTATCAGCTTATTTACTACATTTATATTATATTAAATAGATTAACATACCTATGATATATTAAACAATTTTATATAACCTAACGCAAAATTAACACAAAGCTTGGCCAACTTTGTGGAATGGAGTCCATTGAGCTGAAAGAAATCAATGAGGCGTGTAACTATTCAAAGCCAATAAGTCATTTGATATCAACAGAACAGTTTCTCAGCTATTAACATTTTAAAGTGTTATCCACACTGCGTAATTTTTAATACTTGTCTTATACATTTGCTTTTTACTAACCAGTAAATCTTCACTTACATTTGTATTACAAATGGCGGCTAGTCATATTTTTGGGGTGAGATGACAGAGTACATTTATAGAGGGAAACATATTTAGGGTATCGGAATTCCGTTTGTGTTACTATCTTCTCGTGTCAAGGCTCAACTTAAGTATGGAATATTGATATCAGATTTGTATCTCTTAAATGATAATTTAATCTAAAGTCTTGATATTTAAGTGGTTTATCTTTCAATGAAAATTTTATTTTATTTGTGCATAAATTCATACCGATGTTTACACTTTTCCAAATCACATTGCTACATAAAATATGTTTGAGCGGTTTGTCACAATTTGACTACAAAACAACACGTCCCGTTGATTGAATGTATATGACAATGCATTTGTAAATTTGTTCTCATGTAATTTGTTTTTATGCACTAACATAAACACCGTATTTATAAAATCTAGTACATGTTATCAATGAGACAAACAATTTAATTGGGAGCCTCGCTTGGGCCCTAAGTATTAAAGGACTGGTCCGACATACCACTCGAGTTGGTTAAAATAATATAATACACGTCATGTTGTGTATTGGCATTTTAAAATTACGTACTTATGTATTTAACCGAATTTAAATTTAAACACCAATAATCAGTTACACAAGCTTCTTACGGAAAGATCATGTGATTTATGAAAACCTATTAATAGTTCAATCCAGCTCAGACAAACTAGTGATAACAATATTGTTGTATTGTAATGATATTATGACGGAAATTACAGCAGAGTGATCTCCCTTTTTCTTTGTGTTTTACCAGTCAGCCATTCTACTAGTATTTAGAGTTCTCGCGATACTGTTTTTTTTTTGTTTTTTTTTTTAATAATTTTTTTTATTTTCCAAAAACACATATATCATTAACAGTCAATAATTTTAATATATCGCCTGCACACTACTGCCATTATCTTTTAACAATTATCCTAACTACTCACACTCATCTTCATCCTCATCATCCTCATCATATCATCCTCTTCCTCATCCTTATCATCATCATCACCATCAAATCATTATCATCATCATCAAATCATCATCATCATCATCATCATCATCATCATCAAATCATCATCAGCATCACATCATCAAATCATCTTCAATAGTCATCATCCTCATCTGTAATAATCATCCTCGTTCTCACCACCACCATCATCATCAATCCTCATCAAACATCAATCGTCGTCATCATCATCATCATCATCATCATCATCATCATCATCATCATCATCATCATCATTCAAACACCAGCACCCTCCCCATCATCATCATCATCATGAACATCATCATAATCATCATCATCATTCAATCATCATCATCATCATCATCCTACTCATCATCATCATCATCATCACAATCATCATCATCATCATTCAATCACCATCATCATCATCATCATCATCATCATCATCATTCAATCACCATCATCATCATCATCAACATCATCATCATCATTCAATCACCATCATCCTCACCATCATCATCATCAATCAGCATGCATCATCATCATGATGATTCACCCTCAATAAAACTCACTCGCGATACTATTTAGGTGATCAGGCAAATATTTCCAGCCCTATGTTACTAAAATACCGATACAGGCATATAAAACTATAAACCTTAATAACTTTACAAAGATTGCGGGATTATTTTTTTTATTTGTTCACTCATGTCCGGATGGAAATGCGCGAAGAATCTTACTGTGAGAGACAACTGAAGTACTCGGAGTAACCCCTCGTGGTCGGGCAGGTGATACCAAAATGTAGAGCAATTTAGAATGAATCCCATAGATGCATAGTAAGTTTAGCCAAATATTGACTTATACCAATTACTAAATGTTACATATTTTGATAATTTGTTTCGCTTTAATCATATTAGTTACATCACGTATGGGAATATGCGATGTCAGCCCCGTTCTTTTGGAGTAGCTTGCCGTTTATATAATTCAGGAGGAAGGCAACAATGCTCCCGACAACAAAGTATTAAAACATAAGCCGACATGTGGTCTCATTGATCCAAACACAAACTCGAAAAAGAATTGTACATAAAATTGGTTCTATCTCAAGTAAATGTCACATACATAAACCATTGTGCTGTGTTCTATATCCACTCAAGGATCCATATTACCGCTATGGAATATTCTATTAATATTTACAAATAAGAATGTCGGTATTCTGTTTTTGTTGTTGTTGTTGTTGTCGTTGTTGTTGTTGTTTTTGCTGCTGCTGCTGTTTTTATTAAATATTTAGTACAGATATCTTGATAGCTATAGGGGAACTAGAGATAAACTTCACGGTGCTGTGCTTTGTACTGAACAAATACCGCAATTATAAATACTTGTACCAATTACACTATTTATATATTTCTTTTTTTTTTTCTTCATTGTATTACTTCGCAGGAGAATGTGATTAGAAAGGACAATTTTCTGATACAACACCGACGTTATCTGCGGTACATAAATGCAATATGTCTCTCACCGTGCACCATATAGATAATATATATATAGGTAAACAGTCCTAACAACTATAATATCGATTTACATGGTTCCACTCCATTGGTGAATCACTTCCCATACCATGTGGCTATCATCAAATGCAAAAGACGTAAGGCCTGCGACAACTGGTGACAGTCATTGTAATTTTGTTATTATTTTGTTTTCATTTGTATGACATAGAAGGAAAACAAACCCGACCCAGGGGGTCAGTACAAATACTCACTAGTTGAGTATCTAAAGGATGGATCGATGTCTATAATTACTTTTTCTGAAAGAAAGCAGGCTGATCAGTGGTCCAGAATACCCAGGAGTAACCGAAATCAATAAGTCACCCTGAAGATTCTTTGTTTAAAATCTGACACCGGTATGTTTACCGCTTAAATTATTGATAAACACTTCAGGGACCTGAAGTTCACTGGAACAAACAAACAGTCTTTGACTAGCTAGGTGATCGCTATTCCTTCATTTAGAAGAATAGTGCAGAAGTATGAATAGTTCTAACGAATATTGAATTCAATATTGATAATTTAGATAAACTGTGTCAAGGTCTTTTATGGTCAAAACTTATATCACCCACGTGTGGATAGGTATCGAGGTAGACATGATGTTGTATGTTGTATTAACCCGAAGAACATATATTAACAGAAAGGGTTTTCTTCTTCTGA
Source organism: Pecten maximus (assembly GCF_902652985.1). Lineage (NCBI taxonomy): Eukaryota > Metazoa > Mollusca > Bivalvia > Pectinida > Pectinidae > Pecten > Pecten maximus. The sequence goes on along the minus strand of NC_047033.1, from coordinate 7,836,589 downwards.
TTATTTAACCATTTATTTAGCAAAATCAAAGATAAAAAGTGGCGATGAAATATTTCAAAGCTAAAATGTTTTTTTCATTGGTTGCTGAGTGATAGAAATTATATGAGGCATATTTTGATGACGTCATCTACAAACGACGACAATTTACAACACACATTGGTTTATGGTGTCAAGTTAAATATGTCTCCAGTAGTTTCCAACAAAACCAAAAATAAAATCTTTGCATGATGAGGGTGGGTAACAATGAAATTGAGGACAATTAACTGAGACTAAAATGGACCCGTGGTTAAAAATGAATTGAAACAGTATCAGCGTGCGGACGTTAAACCGTAATGTTTATTTTTTGTTTGTTTGTTTGTTTGGTTTTTCGTTTTCCCCATCAGGTTTGTCCTTTCTAAGTTTGAAATCAACTTTTTAGGATTGTATTCGGAAACAATAAATCGACGTGTTCATTTATGCATACACTTCAAATTAAAGTGTACTATAATTACTTTTTCTGAAAGAAAGTCGGCTGATCAGTGGTATATATATAGTACGGCACAGCGGAAATGACATCAGTAGGATATTATGAACTTGCTGTTTATAAAATCGTTACATCACGTAAATATCAAAATTCATCGACATCCACATGCTCATTATCAAATTAACTAAGGTATAAGAAATATTGATGTTCTACTATTGCTGAATACTTACTTTGAACTGTCTTCACCAGATTGATTTTGATGTTGTCAGATTTCAGACCAAAGTATCCTCGATATTATAATAATCACATATTGTTCGGTGAAAATATCAAATCAGTCTTCATTTATAAGGCAACATGGATCATGATTCGTCAGTAATGAATTTTTGTGTATCCAAATGTCAGAATGCTCAACAGGATCTCTAATGACACAAAAGCATATAACTGTGCATTTTATATCATGGACATCGGATAACATCCGTCATCGATTTCGTTCTTTGATAGCAACACAAATAATTCAGTTAAATGGTTATCTACATTTGATAAATGTTCATATACGCATACTAGACCCAAAAAGAAGATGGAATACTTAAACTAGGAACTTAAATATCCAGGTATCACAGCTGAAAAGAATTCACATCACAGTGTCAACGTCAAAGTCTCGTATCAGCCTCAATGATATAGCATTATATCATATATCATATCCCTCACGTGCATTTATGATTTCCACGACGCAATCATATATCTCATTCAGCCACATGCGTTTCCATGGATAAGCACTGTTAGTCCTGTCCCTGTATCTGGAAGTAATTCGGCCCAAAGTTTACACTCTCACTTAGTCTGGTGGAGACATGCACATTTGTGCTTGACTGTGTTCATAAATAACTGAAGAGAATATGTTTACATCATGTTCCGGATCGATCAACGTCAGTGGGAGTTTATATCACAACATGTCGTTATCACGTAACAGGTGTTTTTTTATTGAAAAATAAAAATGGGGAAAATGTCGGGTGCGTGTGGTAGACTTGCTGAGCGATTTACGGGTAACATAGAAAGGGTCGAGTTAATTAGGCAGATATGTTATGTACTTATATAGACCACGATTTATCAAACTTAACGGGAATTAGATTCGTCAATATTAAGGTAAACTTTAAAGGGAAAACACAGGTAAATCGATGATTAATCAATAATTTAGGATTGTTTAGATAACTCTTGATGTGACCTGAGAATTATGTAAACATTAGGAGAGTACGTTTGGCTGTTACTCAACACAACTATTTCTTATTTGTATTGCTGAACTAATCACGGTGGGAAAAGATTATGTTATCTCAAAAGCAAATACAGTTCAAACAATAATTGTTTTCCCGTGTTGTTTTGTCTTAAATGGAAAAGCCACGCAAAACAATTGAAATAATTTCACAAATGTTATTATATTTTTCGATGATAAATATCATGGTTTCGAACTTAAACTCTGACAAAGAGCTTAGACTCGGACCTGGCAATGCACCATAGTTAGGAGACTCAATATGAACCACCGGTCACCACATGTGGTACAGTAGATTTAACCGTTATATGATTCACGTAAGCACCAACCACATCCGGTAACTATCGTTCCATCAATTATCACTTTGTGGTGCGCCCTTCATCACCACACGAGGTACTGGTTATGAAGAAAATAACCACCACAATATATATCGCTACATGTGAAATCAAGTTTTAATTAAAGAAACAAGCATTTCTAATGTATATCACGTGATTAATTCATTATTGAATTGTATATATAACAACTACCTACACAACTATCCATTCTTATCCATCGTAAGCTACCCGTTTTCTGAAGTTTAACCAAATACCGTATATCTACCTAACCGGTATACTTTCTGGACAGTAAACACATCTCTTATGGTACGGGCTACTTTGCTGACCTGCTAGACATTATCTTAAGTGTCTCCTCTATTTGTACGGGGCTGAGTTTTAACATGTTACGATAATGAAGAGGTTACAACATACACTGTACAATGATTCTAACCACTTAAACAGAAAACATGTCCCCATGTGATGTTTTTAACCTCTGTATTATATACAAATATATATATATAAATATATATACGGTCTTTCTACACTTCTTCATGGAACACATTCTATTTTTTAACACACACGCCCATTTGGAAAATATACAATTTCAAACCTCGTGTAAAATTATGACTTTGCAGACAGTTTATAATTGGATAAACACTTAAATGACACAGTTCTTAGCGGAAATTAAATCTCAATATCTTGTATTTGCATTTCAGGTTAAGCTATATACCGGGCATTGTCATTATATATTGTTGCCGGTAACAATGACTTTCGTGATCGGCTCTGGAGAAAGATACGATTTGAAAGACACAGTTTGTTGAAGACCAAGATAAGTTTTATGGTCGAGATCATATTCTCATTTGGAAATGTTTCATCTTCTTGTGCGATGTGCGTGTGCAATAGTCGTTGAAATGCCTGTAGCACTAAAGCTATACATCTAATTTAAACGAACTCATTTGAATAGTGCCAATACCTAGTGTATATAATATTCACATGTTCAAAAGTTTAATGAATTATGGATCTTTTGCACCAAATCTTTTCTATATTTCAGTTCCTTATCATCATTGCCGAGTTCTAGAAGGACGGAACAGTTGTAAAGTGCAGTTTATTTCATTTTTGCTCTAACTGTATCTCTTTGTCAATGACACAGACATTCTTTCCAGATCCAGATAATCTTATATACGCTTGTTCCGTGGACAGGGATATCTCAGACTGAGTGTAAGAGTTTGGCTAGCTTTTAATAGGCTTAAGTTGTATTATTTTTCTCACATAATGTTCTTAAAAAGTATCAAATGTAAGGCGTTGTGATCTTTTTTTCTTTGTGTCATCATGGAAATGTGCGTCGAAATTGGTGACGTTATGACGTGGTTACGCTACCTAAAATGATGACGTTACGCTATTGTTGGTGGCGTCACAGCGCGTGGTAGCCGTCTCTCAATACTCCGTATGATTATGATTATCACATCCCTAACAACCACGGGGTTACCATGTGAAGTGTGGGAATACTTATTTTTGTCTATGTACGTTTTCATTAGAGCCGTGTGATCTGTCTTTGGTATATTGCCATCGCGCTTAAGAATTTTAGGGAGAGTTGTTGTTTCGTTTACAAGACGGAAATATCTTTTTTCTTGCTCAGCTATAGAACCCACATCAGCATACGTGAGAACGTGACTGTTTGTAAGTTTGGAAAAAGGTATTAAATATCAGCTCGCTATCATAACACTTTATTGTTAAAACAAACTTGAACAAGCCAGGAATTATCTTTTAAGTGCGAAATATATCAATATTGTCATTGACAGATGGCATATTTATCTTATGGTAGACGTGATCACGGAACCATCATTATATGTTTGCATAACAGGTTTAACCTAGAACATAGTCAACATCTTCGGGAGTGTTTTAAATCACTCTTTCTTATTTTATAGCAGCTCATGTTGAGGAGAGGTGGGAAGGTGGTTGTTAAATCAATATATATATATTTGTCTAGTTTATCAATCAGTACATTCCTAGTCACTACCATGGTCGGGTAAAGTACCCTACATAGGGATAGGATCTATAACATATCAAATAGTTTTTCCCATTGAGATGCATTTCGCCTGCAAACAAACCCTTAAAGTTTATTTCACAGACGGCAAAATTTATTTCATGGCCATTAAATCAGCGTTAATGTAATTTGTGTACACAAAACTTCTTCGAAGATGTTCTAGATAAGCCATCCATGATGTCATCTCACTTAAATTCTGCTATGCTGATTTAAGTAGATAATACCTATTGCGAATATAAGTCTGTGTTCAAACTCGTTAAGTTGAATTCGGGTACATAAGCCCAATCATATTTCCAAATTGTGAAACCTTTTGAACATCAGAGAGGATTGCAAACATTTTTACAACGCCATATGATATAGTATGCTGATTGTAACGACAAGTTGCCATAGTGATGGCGTCAATGAGTCGATTTCAGCAAACATCGAAACACTTTTACGGCCTATTACGATAAAGCCCTTACTGTTCACTTATTTCTATGATAAATTAGCTGAATTATATATATTTCGTTCAAGGACATGACAAATTACACATCATAAAGGTAATCATATATATTTATAAGCTATTGTGTTGATATTATGTCATCTGTTTATTTTCTATGATTTAAAATATTTTGTAAACTCAAGAACTTTCCTTAAAAACACACAAGTGAAAAGGATTTAGATTCTTTGAAAAAAACATCCATACATTACAAATGTAAAATACACTTTATTTTTAAAATATACTGTATATTGGTATATCACAAAGCACGGTATTTGTGTAATAACATGTTAGATTTGGAGCATAACCTGTCTGTGATCCAATATAATTATAGTTTCTTTGCAAATCACCGCTGTCATTGCCGGATAATTGTATTACCATTTATACTTATACAGTGTACATGTATGTATATTCACAGATAAGAAAACCAATAAGACATCTATAAGAGACCCGATACAACGCCTCATGCTATAGATATTATAATGATATGTGTATAACGAGAGAGCCATTAAATTTGTTCTCTGTTTTCGCGTCATACACTGATGGACTTCTAGAGCCTTCAATACAAGAAGGCCACAGTAATAGAGTCAAAGTGGCCTCATAGCCAAGACTCACGAACTATAGACCCTTTATTTTCCCATAAAATATTTTATTGGATATTTTACATTGATCGAGATTCGTCAATAAACAGAATGGTATAATTTAACATGAGTGCTTGATGTTTAAATCTCTGTAATTTATCAATAGAAGTGTCGGTATATTTAATATAAAAAAAACGCACGCTGGGCTGGTTTACAAGTTGTTCACGTAATAACGCCAGAGAGAACGATCATGTGTGCAGTTTCAGAAAAGATATTCTGGTTCTCAGGGGAAAACATGACTTAAAACATTATTGTACACACAGATTTGTACACAGCAGGTAAGTTTTCACCGGTAACTGATAACTAAAATACCCACACTAATGCATTGGATATTGTATTGATCCTTTAAACGCCATCGATCGATTCGATTTATCACTGAAAGCATAAAACTTAACGTATTTATACTGAAAATAACAAAATTCTTTGAATATTTGATAATCATAATAACATGTTTATATTATCTAACTTCAGACAAAATAGGATTATCATTTTTTATTTATCTATTTATTTATGTAAAATGTTAAGGGAATTTTATCAGGATGTGTAAATAGAGGTTACCCAACGAGTGGTTGTTGGATATGGAATTTATTTCACACGAGTAAGTTATTTTTTAAAAGTTACAAAAGACACGAGCTTTAGCGAGTTAATTTGCAACTTTTAAAAAATAACTTACGAGTGTGAAATAAATTCCATATCCAACAATTTCGAGTCGTGTGACCTGTTTCTACCACAATATTATCGGCTTGAATCAAAGGGAAACGTGGCCAATTAAAATATTTCGCGTATGCAAATAAAGTGTACCGGTGACGTCCGGGACCCGGTGATGTGACGTCATTAGATTATTGATGACGTCAATAACAATTGCAGCTTGGGTCAAAGTTCACCTTGTTAGCCAATCAAAATGCGTACAGAGTTTATACCACGTGTGGTATAAACAGATTGCTAATCAACAGCTGTAATGATTAACTGATGGTCGGAGAGTTGAATAACACAGGGTATTGTGGTAGAAACGAATGTTATACGAGATACATGTATATGCCTCTACATCACAAATATTTCTTTTTCTCCCACACTGCTGACGTCGGTAAATACCTGACTTGTAATGGAGAACTGAATACAGTGCGCCATTACCAATATCACGTGATGAGCTTTGGTAACAAACCATAAAGTGACGAGGAGATCATGTAATGAGAAGCTACAATTTCAGAATAAATCCATGTAAGTGCCGATTAGGTAGATACATATTTATTTTATTTCTAAAACCAATGAAGTATAGAAGAAGTGATTTTCTTGCAGTCCTATCTTTTTTTTAATATCTTCCTTCCCCTTAGATGGCAGTAACGATGAAATATGAACTTACTATCTTTTAAGTATATTATTTTCTTTTACTTAACAAAGTAGTGTGTCACACTGGAACCTTAATCACTTGGCAGATGTGTAGTTTTATTTCTAATAAGACATCCAATGACATTTAATACCTAGCTATAAACAAATTTCACATACTAACAACAATAAGATGTCACAATTGTTGAAAAATACAGTGTTTACATTACAACTTCACGAAAATCGTGTTTTGTTAACAACATGGAACCCAAACCGATAATCTCATCAACGAACGGCAAGAGATAACACTTGCCTACAATGTTACCGGTTACATCATTTAGTCCTGGGAAGCAACAATGCCACCAAATGTCCTCTATTGGAGTAACAAAGATTGGCATCAAAGGCCTTGGTTAGTTTAGAGAGAACGTTATAAGTGCTGAAGTTCAACCATTATAATGGGGAGGTTGAATGTATTTTCCATACATATCAGCGCTATTGTTGGACCATAATTACAATAAAAAGAATAGTCGTAGATTTAAGAATATCAATGCTATAACGTTAAATATATATAACTATATGTTGCTGATGAGGAAATCAAATTTCGTAAAATCTTGGTAAAGAAAATGAATACTCACCCATATCCGGCAATTTCCATTTCAGGAGAATTCACAAATGTTCGTTCATTATCTACACCAAACAATGGCATTTTTGGTTTAGCATGAGATCTGGCATATTGTCGTCTACGAGAGAGTTTATCAAGGAGGTCGTACCCGCTTCTAGATACAATGTCAGTTTCCTGTCGACGAAGTTTAATAGGCGGAATTTCCCGAGCGACAATGTCCGTCACCTCTCTACTAAGGAAAGCCATATTGAAGAGGTGTTTCGCTATGTGAGATTATACAGTGATTTCGTATAGAAAACGTTTGCTATCCAATTTCAAAAGGGCCCAACAAATGGTGGTTGATGTGCAACACAAAAAAAAAATCCTGCTGGTTGTTTATATCCAGTTACAAGCTTTCCCAGAATGGTTAAAGATTTCCATATGTATGTATCCTTCACATGTGCGGTTCCTTATGTACAATTTAACGTAGAATATATTCGGATTCCGCGGAAGGGAGTAGCTTATAAATCCGATTTGCGTGTTATTCAGAAGGAGATACCCCTTTGAGTTGTTATGAAATTCCTCTATAATGCAAGTATATAAAACTTCCTACTTGTGAGATCTGGCCATTGATATGCTAAATATGAGAAATGTCCGGTATATTAACGGTAGTTGATAAGTCAAGAGGTTTAGTACGTAAATACATGCTCATCCTGATTTCTGTGTCATTTGACACTTGACATAGTGCGAACCCATTATTGCCCCTGTCAATATTTGATAATACTGAATATACATATATTATATATTTATATAGCACAGGATAATATTCACCTACCCTGTAGTGGTATGTTGAGCAAGAGAAAGAATATACCTTTCAATATATGTACGTGATGGCTAATGTCATTTGGTATTTTAACGGACAGATGAGCATGCATGAAAGCGTTTTAACACTACAGCGTCACAAAGGGACATTCCCTACACCACCGAAAGCTTCATATTGATGTCTTATATTGAATCTGACGACAATCCTATGACGAGATTAACTGATGATATAGTATTGCTTTATCATAAATCATGTTCTTGACAAATAGAACATTTGACAAGCGCGCTGACACGGGAATACCCCAGTACAAAGTTGATTTACAAATGGCACTACATGTCCTTAAATAATGTTTACTTTCTGAAATATTCTTAAAGCGTATATTTAAATACCAGAGTTCCTTGAACCGGAAGTCAGCTTTTTAGTATCAAAGCGAATGTTGATCACATTGTACTCAGTCAAATGTTAACATCAAAACGAATCTGCGAAACGTTAATAATCTCATCATGTCCATGAGATGAAGTGGAACATATAGAATTCTGTTTTGCTATATGTGACTTATATGGTATTTTCATTACAGTTGCCAAGCTTGTTTGCATATGTAATATTGTAATGTTATGATATAATACATTTTTGAAGTTCTACATTTACATCATGTTTCGATATAACTGGTCAACGCATGTCGTTGTTATAATTTAATCACCATCACGTTCCTGTTGATACCGTACATGTGTGATATATCACAGACACTGAGTTTCCTTACACAAACAGCAGGTTGTCGAACAATACTTTAAAATCCTCTAACAATGGTCGCTGACACAAATGATTCTGTAAATCCTTGTATTGTGTACTCCACTGTCATAATAATCCCAAATAAATAAGCCTAGTTGCCTTTCGTACTTTTGGAATCCTGTTTTTGTCTAAGTGACAGCAGCTTGTTTAGATAAACACAGCAAACCCCATGCTGGAGGTCCTTGTAAATGCCAACACAAGCACGCGACAAACATACGATTTCTCTATTGTTTTCACAACGATCGTAAACGGAACTACTTCAAAAGAAGGAAACAAAAGGTAACTATTTTCCCGATAACTCACAGTAATTTGAGCAACTCAGAACGCGATTAAATAATTTTTGACCTTTTGTCAGATCTTCGCAATCAGCTAGTAATTTTACGCAGGTTTTGTTATCAACCAGACACACTCGATACAGTAGGTCAGTTCACAAATTCATTAGGGACCAACGCTAGGTAGCTTTATCAATTGTTGTAACATTGAATCACTGTTAAACAGCGATCATCTTGAATTGTGTGAAAGTAAAAAGGTAGAAATGTATGATTTTGTTTGCCCTTCTCAAGCATATTCTGATAAACGTCAGCGTCTCGAAATCAAATCCAAATATGAACCTCCTATTGTTCATTTTCTATTGTTATTTTGGTGTTATAAAATCACTGACATCACCAGACAAGAAGGTTATATCGCTGATGTCACGACCTTCTCAGTACTCCTCTCTGGAATGGGCGTGGGTAAAATATAGTATAAATATCACACAATATTCGCGTACAAAGTAAAACTTGTCTCCATTCAAAAACACAAAGTAACGATCCAGAGTTTTCAAACAACGACTTCACAAAAGCTTGTATACATGTGCGTTGAGGATATAATAACGATATTACCTCAATACGCCTTTTGGTGTCCAGCTGGAATTGCCAAATCCAGGCGCGTAACGATCATGTGTCAGATTGGCATATAATCAATTGCAATAAAATAGTTTTACAAATTTTGTTACAATATTGCCAAAACATGTTTTCAGAAATAGAAATATAGGTCAAGAGGCTTTGAACTCGGCTTTTTATCAATTACTTGTTTAAAAATCTGTAAGGAAACTTGAATGTCAATACACAGAATTGTCACTCAATCCATTTTCTATTTTGAAAATTAATATCCAACCGTGGTCGATCTTGTATTGAACCCACAAAATGACTTATTGAACTGTTTGCTTTTAGCTTCAAAATCACAATTTCTTCTGAAAGGTTTAGTAATTGACTCCAAAATGTCTTCAGATAGACGAATTGTATATCCATGTATAATCGTTATTCGTTAAACACTTTAAAGTCGTTTTTATATGATTAAACATTACATTATAACACTATTCCTCCAACTCTTTATTCCCGACACACTGGGAAAGCACTGTGAAACATTTAAATGGATTACACCCAATAAAAAGGCTTTACCTGCCAACAGACGTTAAACAATGTCATGGCCTTTGAAGTATATTCACGATTAGATGAATCCAATTTATAACGTATATGTTTATTCAAGGTATGGCTTGTGTAGCTATTTGGGACATATATCCCCCGGTAAGCTAATATCTGTCACATTTTATTGATTATGACGACGAGGCTACGAACATTCTACCGTATTTATATATACCATGTCTTAAACCGGAATAAAACAAACGGCAAGCGTTGACTAATTAGCATTCTAATCAATATTGATCAATGTAATAAGGATCTCTTTAGTCAAGGTAACAGACACGTCAATCTAATGAGTGTCAAGCATTTCTATTTAAGTCGACAAATCAAAGTACAATAGGTTTAATAGATAAGATATTAGCCAGACTGGGCATTTACAGATACCCGATGAAAGAATTTTTCTCATTTAAAACTAATCATAACTGATATATCGTCAAATAATTTTTTTTTTTTTTTACATTTACATTCATTAGAAACATCGTGTATTCTAAGTTCTTCAAGCTTGGAACAATCGAATTTTGACATTCGCGGTATGGCATCGAGATAACAAAAGAAATTCCAAAATTAGGGCATGATGAAAATTAACATCATTGTTGTTTTTGAAAGCATTAATAATGGTAAGGGAAGTTCCTAAATTTTACATGTTTAGTTTCACAGCATATTCCAGTTTCAAAACGTCACATAAATGCTTTCCGTTCGTTTCTGTATAATATCCTTGTTAGCATCTAACTGATCCATCATACTATCATACATATGTCACTTTCATACATTGCACGAATACCAATGGCTTGTATTAAACCCTGCTAAAATTCAAACTTAAAATCTTACATTTTTGGGAGAAAATTTTTCTTGTGTTTTGTAACAGTATGTGATATTGAGCGCAACGGAAATTCTAGTTTGCGACTCGGCGTACCATTACAGCTACACAGCATTAATGTACACCATGGTGTACATACAACGTCATGGACGGCAAAATGACTACGGTATCAATGTTTTCTCTCGGTATATTCTATCGTACGTTTGGTACTCCATTCATTACATTTGTATGTTTTGAGGGTAAATTGCACTGAATTCAGTATCAAATTATACGTGATGTCGTATTGAAATGATTGTACGCTTGCGAACAGACTATGTCAGCTCGAATGAGATGTTCCAATATATCTCTGACGTTATTTTATCTTATATTTCCTTAATAAACCGTTACCACACATAATTAAATACATGTACGTGTAAAACTATAAATAAAAGGAACAATTCTAATTGGTCATATATACAGTTTATTAGAATCCCTCAACACTATTTTCGTTAGTTAAATGGTAATATACAAGATGTACTTTATTTATTTATTTTATTTCTTTTATTGAAGTTGATGATTCCTAATATCTTACAAATCTTAATTCCTTAATATCTTACGAATGTTTCATTCGATGAAAATATTTTTGGAAAAATTGTTTATTTTTATTTGCATTTATATGTACGACTTATTAGATAATTTGCGGTAATGCATAATATAAATCAATATATATCTACCGTAGCGAGTAAATGAACCTCACAATGGGTGGTAATGATTGATATGCATTGTAGCTGTATTGAAATGTACCAGACATATATCTGGGGCGTCGGGCCTCCCCATTGCCTAGTCATACGATACCATCTAATGGCTGAATGCGCTGTGTGCGATCATTAATTACTGGTATCAAAGAAACACATTTCGTCGTGGTGTTAAGCGGAGCCCTGAAACAACCAATACACAATAAATGGGAACTCCAGCTTTGTCATCTTAAAACAAAGTGTCATGCCTTCGAGAAATAAGTAACCAATGTTATCAATTTCGAGAATAGATTTATACATATATGTATCTCTTTTAAACAATAAAACAGGAATAATTGGCATATACATGTTCCTGGAGTATGGAATGAATAAACTATATCAACAGTAAACTACAGGTATTTACAACGATGGTGTGTAACCATTTCTAACAGTATTGGACCAATATTGATATAACGTAACCAGTTTTGACGGTATGTAGCTAGTATTGACTCTTTGTAAACACTGTATATATAATTAGTATATAAGTAAATAGTCAATACGTGTGTTAAGTGATCGTTTTGACGGTTTATAAAATTAATGATGGTCACCACACAACATTTCATTATAATCAACGAAACCCGTGTTCATGGTCTACTACCGGTATTGAGAGTACATGTATATTCAACCCGTACTGACTTAGAAACTAGTTCTTGCTTTATGTAACCAGAACTGACAGTGTGTTACCAATAATGACGATAGGTTGTCATAATGGAGGTAATTACCTAGAATTGACAGGAGTATACAGCTGTTACTGACAATATGTAACCAGAATTGACGGTATGTAACCAACAATGACGATATGTTGTCGGAATGGAGGTAATTAACCAGTAATAATTGAAAGCATTACACAGCTGTCACTGACAATATGTAACCAGAATCGACGGTATATTACCAATAATGACGATATATTGACGGAATGGAGGTAGAATTGACAGCAATACACAGCTGTTACTGACAATATGTAACTAGAATTGACGGTATGTTACCAATAATGACGATATCTTGACGGAATGGAGGTAGAATTGACAGCAGTACACAGCTGTTACTGACAATATGTAACCAGAATTGACGGTATGTTACCAATAATGGCGATATGTTGACGTAATGGAGGTAGAATTGACAGCAGTACACAGCTGTTACTGACAATATGTAACCAGAATTGACGGTATGTTACCAATAATGACGATATGTTGACGGAATGGAGGTAGAATTGACAGCAGTACACAGCTGTTACTAACAATAAGTAACCAGAATGGACGCTAGTTAACCATTATTTACAGTATTTAAATCTTTATCAATGACGATCTACAACCAACCAATATGAACATAAACGGTGCATTCGGTATAACAAGCGTCCGATGGGGGAATCAAACCCCGGCCGTCTAGTTTAAAGACAAGTTTGTTACCACTGTGGACGCTAGGTAGCCAGTATTAACTGTATATAACTACATGTATTATAATTATACCCCATATTTAAAACAGTGCCTTGAAATTGCCGAAACGCATCACGTGACCGGTAAATAAAGACCATATCTCCCCGAGATTGCTCAGAACACGAAAATATCAACAAATGTACAGTTTCCATGAGTTTTTATAATAAACTATCAATAACACGTTGACTTAAAATTGTATCAATTGACCCACAGGAATCACAGAGGTTTGTAATAAAATTGATATTTTATATGTTCAGTTGATTTTTGAACATCATAACTACTGATAATTTTTCGGAATAATAAACAATTTAGGACCTTGGATGCAAAGTCATATGAGGGTTAATTTACCCTCAGCTCTCGTCTTTCCCTCGGCAAAGCTCTCGGGAAATATAATACCTTCGGTAACAAACCTTTATATTACCCAGTAATCAGAATCGAACTTATTTTGACGCTAGGTAACCAGTATTGACGTTATATAACTAGTATTGACGCTTGATACTCTATATTGACGTTATATAACTTGTATTGACACTTGGTACTCTGTTTTGACGTTATATAACTAGTGGTGACGCTTGGTAACCAGTATTGACGTTACATAACTAGTATTGACGCTTGGTACTCTATATTGACGTTATATAACTAGTGTTGACGCTTGGTACTCTGTATTGACGTTACATAACTAGTGTTGACGCTTGGTACTCTATATTGACACTATTTAACTAGTATTCACGCTAGGTAACCAGTATTGACGTTATATAACTAGTGTTGACGCGAGGTAACCAGTATTGACGTTATATAACTAGTGTTGACGCTAGGTAACCAGCATTGAGGTTATATAACTAGTGTTGACGCTAGGTAACCAGTATTGAGGTTATATAACTAGTGTTGACGCTTGGTACTCTATATTGAGGTTATATAACTAGTGTTGACGCTTGGTACTCTATATTGACGTTATATAACTAGTATCCACGCTAGGTAACCAGTATTGACGTTATATAACTAGTGTTGACGCTAGGTAACCAACATTGAGGTTATATAACTAGTGTTGACGCTAGGTAACCAGTATTGAGGTTATATAACTAGTGTTGACGCTTGGTACTCTATATTGAGGTTATATAACTAGTGTTGACGCTTGGTACTCTATATTGACGTTATATAACTAGTATCCACGCTAGGTAACCAATATTGAGGTTATATAACTAGTGTTGACACTTGGTACTCTGTATTGGCGTTATATAACTAGTGTTGACACTTGGTACTCTGTATTGACGTTATATAACTAGTGTTGACGCTAGGTAACCAGTTTGACTTTATATAACTAGTATTGACGCCAGATAATCAGTAGTGGCGTTATACATATGTATAACTAGTATTGACGTTTGGTTACCAGTTTTGAGTTTATATAACTAGTATTGACGCCAGATTACCAATCTATAGGTAACAAGTATTTATGTTATATTAAGTTTGGCGTTATATACCTAGAACTGGTTAGATGAAACCAGTATTGATGTCATTTAAATAGTCTTACGCTATGTAGCTATAGTAGAAGCAGTCAAAACAAGTAGTGAAGCTAGGTAGACATCATCGTCACTAATTAACCATATAGTAATAACGCTTTGTACATGTATATGTAACCAGTATTGACGTTTTGTAACTAGTAAAAGCATGGCGTAACTAGTATTTACGAAAGGTAATCAAGAATGTACGTTATGTAACTAGTATTGACGATATCTAACCAAAATGACGTTTGTTTACTTAGCGATTTTGGCTTAGTTAATATAATAGAAATTGTAAACCTATAGCAATTTTATGTTACTCAATATATTAAACCTGTGATAACGTCCTCTATTTGTTATAATTAATCACGAGGAAGACAATCGTTATCAAATATGTATTAAATCTCGAAGGACATTATCAATACGTAGCTCAGATATACTGAAGTACATCGATCCCATCAGGGACAACATTATATAAACTTTATCCATACCCTATCACACTGGGGTAATAAAGTCCAATATATGACATAGGATATAGGTGCGTTATTAAAGCGTCCTATTGAGCCAGTGATTGATATAAGGAAGCGATTGCGAGCTATTAACCTTATCAATGACTTATGTTTTATATAAACACCCTCGCTGTGTTATCATATCGCACATCATTAATATTTAAGGATACAAGTTTACAAAGGTGCTTAAATAGTTATTGACGGCGAGAAACAAAATCTGTGTAGTTGGTGTCCTGTTTGTAAATGTGAATGAGTTATTAACGATACATTTCTGCTTCTATTCCAGGGTCTTATAGCTTAATATAAAAGGTATCTGGACAGGCATTGATTAATTTGAACCTCAGCGCAAACTTTTTGTCGGATTCAATGTCATCTATCCATAAATGATTAAAACTGGGTATAAATAGTAGTCATGACACCATATTTATAGAATATATTAAACGTAAAACAAATAAATGTAGTTCTAGATATTATCAAACCACTAAACCATGAATCGGGTGTCCGGGTTATGGAAATCCGGATTATAGGATTGCATAAGAGACAAACAAGGAATTAGTATCGGAAGGGTTAGATACAGTATAGTAGAGCCAACATGAATTAAACTGCACCATACAGCTGGCTGTTCTTTTTATGAAACGTCATTGATGCTTAGGGTCTAATGTGTTGATCATAAGAGACGACAGAAAACTCTAAATAGTTCAAAAATGATGTTAAAATCTCATATTGCTATGAATTCCTTAGAATTTAGTATTGCTAGCAAGGAAGCTAGAAAATAATACCAATATACCAGTATAATAGACAAAATGTCTTGAATAGCCAACAAAAAGAACAAAGACGATAGCAAACGGGCACAGCATAGGAAAGTATCAACAGGTCATGGATGCTAGCAGTTTTTGGTTTCTGTCTGCACAATACTGGTTCCCGACGGAGTAGATTTGACAGACTATATTAAATCCTTGAAATGATATGTTTGCTACTAATGACTATGAAAATGTACATTCCGCGTTGTATGATTTTATATGTTGATTTGTAGTTGGTAAGTAGATGATTAACATTGATATGCATATGTTTTATTGATTTTGTTTACTCTTCTGTATTTATATTACAGAATATATCTTAATAAAAATGATGTCATCAATATTGCAACAATGAGATCAATACTATCTGCTGGGTGTCTTCGGCAGTATGCTTTAGTGAAGTAGCACTATAAATCGGCAAAAGTTCCGGCCTATCACAAGGAGACTTAACACGAACATACCGCAGCCTCCCAAAACACACATACACACTCGCCACATGCATGCATGTCGCACGCACGGGAGGCCGTCCTTAAATGACCTTAGATGTTAATAGGACGTTAAACAAAATAAACCAAATCTCCAGAATAAGATTCAATATGAAACTAACAAGTACACTTTAAAAACATTTTCTTGGACAATAAATTACTATTTGTTTATTTGAAGAGGAGCAACCAAAGAACTTATCTAAGAAAAGACATGTATACAAGCAATATTTGGTATATACTACCCATGTATATAGATAACGTTTGTAATAAACAGCACTGGCCATCCCGTACAACTATAGGTAAATCAAGTGCTTACCGAGCTCTATTCACCATCATGCTTATTTGTTTGTAGAGTACTCTACACGGTGCATTGGCCTGCAATCGTGTGTATTTGTGTATTGATAAGGTATTTTACAACCTAAATTGTTCAATATAAATTTCTAGTCCAAACAGAGCGATGTTGTTTGACTTGAATATGTAAAAACATATTCATCAGAAAAATGATGATTGCATCATAAATTTCCAAAACAAGAAAAAAAAAAGAGAAAGAAAAAATAAATTGAGGAAATATGCCCAAATCAGTTACATGTTGTTAGGTAACTGTATATGGTGGCGTCGTATTTCTAAAAAAAATGAGAAAAGAAAATAGACGGAAATTCTGCTAAAATAAATTGTTGCATTTGAGCATATATGCTGATATAAAACAGTGATATATCACTGGGGAAAACAGCATGTCAAACTTTTAAAACTACTTACCCCTTTCCTACCACCTGAAGGTCCCTGTTTGGAACAGTAGTTGTATATACGATCTCCATTTTTGTTTGAGTAACGATGTCTTAGTGGCACCTCTACATATGCTTTGTTCGTGCTCACAGTATTTGCCAGTCGACCCCGCTTCACACACTTTCGCTTTGTTATTAGTCACATGTGACGTATTTTGAATAAGGTGTCTATAGAAAAGTCACTAGAGGCGTGGCGTTGACGTCCGCATACGTTAATGTATAAAGCCAAAGTATATTCAATTTCAACGAGTTTCAATTACATACGCATTCTAGACGTTTAGGACCTATTAGATTTTACATGTACATTATACAGTTTTATTGCATGATATAGCATTCCCAGGTAAACACAATTTAAATCAATGATGCAGGTTTCGATATTTAGATAACTTTTTACGATATTACTTCAGGACAATTGCTCAATTTTATGAACCTACCCATTGAGACACATCACGATGTAATGTCTGCATGCACAACTCCAATTAGTTTGACGTGAAAACTAAAACACCTGTTATTGTGCTCTATACATGAACACAGTCTATAATCAATTATATAATAAACAGGTTATCCCATAAACAACAGTACATCAGGAAGATTTATAAAGGCTAATAAAGACAGCATTATCAGCAGCAGCAGTACCACCAACAAACAACAACAAAATAACATCAGCAGTTGCAGTAGTAGCGTCATCATCAACAACAGAAAAAAACCAATGGCGCAATAACGGAAACGACCTTACAATAAAATGGCAGCAGGCAAGCAAAGAAATATTCTCCAAACCCAAAATTAGCAGACATTGTGTCCAATTTGATATATATCAAACCAGTATTGAAAAAAAAAAAAAAAAAAAAAACAAGCTTAAGAGAACCTATATTTTGTATCTAGAGTAGGTTTAAATATTAGGTCTTTTTAATATCTGCTGTTATCCCCTTCTTTACAGATGGCTACACTTGTTTTGATGCTATATACTTTCACATCATTAAAGTTTGCAGCACGAGGAAAGGTAATTAGGGAAACATATTACACTGGTTAAACAGCGTAATGATGTTCATAGCTTAAAACTTAAAATCTTTATAATATGAATATATTTTGTTCAGTATTTATTGTCTATCATCTATATTACTATATAATGATACAACACATTGTTCTCGGGTTCAGAAAAATAGTGATTACAATTATATTGTAATAGCATTATGGATATCAAATCTATAATATTCCTATTTATAAATTACAAGTTGCATCAATATATTGTTTTCGGACAGCAGAGAGGGTCAATATACATTTATATATTTTGGGTTCAAAATATAGACACTCGAGAACAATGGCTACCATCGCATTGTCCATATATTGGCACATACGTGTCGACCACCTCAAATGAAATTATCGCAGTACGTAATAATTGATCAATATTCAAATAAAAATTATTCTAATAATATTGGAAGAAAAAGTTAATTGATTATTGAACAATGAATAAAATGACCTACCTGGCCTGAGTGTAGTAGCCGGCGCTAACGAATTACAGCAGTCTACCTACCCCCTACTGTTTACTTACAAGCTCTTAGTTCTGCTAAAACAAGTAATATGTTGTTAAACCACCTTCATATTTCTATCATACGGAACAATATAGGAACAATCAAAACTGGAATATGTCTTACTTCATATAACCGTGACTTAATGTAAACAATGTCATTTTCCAATTGTAATAATTAGGTATTCCCATAACAATCGAAATAAGAATAATTACTTTTTTTAAATATCTTTGCTAGGCTATTTAAACGTTCATAACGTCTTAAGTAAACAATTATACAAACGGGTTCCCTTTTGATACAAGTCAAAGACTCACATACCAGTACTTTCTATAAAAGATTATTGTATAGAAGCCGCAGAAAAGAGAATATTTTCGAACAATTTTAATATATATGCATGGAACCACCTTTGTATTTCATATAATGAAATCCCGTCCTTAATTCTCCGTAAATAAAAGGTACTAAGCTACAAATGGTGCTTGCCGAATCTGGGCCACATTGTAACTTGCACTATTACCTAAACATAAACACTAAATTCATCCTTGAAACAATTAATGTTCTGCTCCAAGGATTGTTCAAAAGACAAACAGCATAAATAAATTCAGTAATATATAAAACTACTTCATTCAACTGTACATAGCTCTTCATTAATAATAGAGGGTAAAATTCTAGAAATTCAGACGGGAAGACAAGATATTTCAAACGGGACTTAACAAAAAAAATAGGCTCTTTAATTAAGCATTTTCTTTAAATTTAAGACATTTGTTAAGTTTTAAAAACACGCATTACTATTTTTGAAAAAAGTTATTGCCCTTTCTTTCACTGGTGCTACTGTCAAGGTGTTTATACGATCCCATATAACATAGGCTTTTTCGTTCTTCTAGGGCTCACCAGTGATACTAGCAATACCATAAGCTGTTTCGGCCTTTTAGGGCTCATAAGTGATACCGCAACACCATCAGCTGTTTAAGCCTTCAAGTGCTCATCAGTGATGATTCATTACATAAAGTACGACTGAGGAAACTAGATCAATTCAAAATCTTAATGGGACAGTGAACTACCGAAATAATTAAAAAAAAAAGTCACAATTTTCACAAGTTAATGAGTATATTCTGAACAGTGTTACATTTAATAAATAAATAAATAAATAAATAAATAAATGAAAAGTATCTGTCTGTGGTAAAACATAATTTGTCACTCCTGATAACAACACTGCGATATAAAAACAAGGTTTTGGATTGTGTCACTCAGTGTAAGATGATATCACTTGAACATACTTCGTCCAAACCTAACAACACCATATCATATTGGTGAAGAAGACAAAAGGGTAAAATGGTCGTGACACGAACAACCACTACAAGGTATATGTGAAACAAGGACTATATTTTCTAATTAAGAGAGCATGCTAAATGCATGTGTTCGTGAAGTGCTACCTGGAACAAGCGATAGTAAATCAAAATACAATGTACAATATTACCGCGATCTGACAAAATATCTAAGGAATCACCTGGTACAAGTATGATCTAAATCGAGTTTCCTAAAAGCAGCCTTTCCTATCTGCGATATTTACAAGTATGTAACCACTTATAGCCTATGTCAACAAAAAGGTTGATATTTAGTGGCCTATAAGACTCTCTGTGTGAAGTAGAAGACGAGTATTAGACAGGTTATCACAAGAACTACAGTCGGCAGATTAACGGGATAAGAGGTTCTCCGATAATTTACATCCTTAAACTGGTCAAAGATGTCACGATAATACCCTCTATCAGAGGGCTTGATAAGTGTACGATTACCATGAAAATATTGATTATATGATTCATTTGACTTGATCATTTCATGAATATATATGTTTATGAAACATGGCCGACACTTTTGTTGCCATGTCATATTGTTTACTTTGTAAATATGTTATGCAACATGGTTGACATTGTTGTTGCCATATCTGCCATGTTATACGTCATTTTAATTAAATGACATTAAATGGACATATTTCATTCTTTGTTGTTCTTGAAATATACATATATCCTACAAACATAGCTAAAGTCGTGTCTTGCTGATCTTGATGGAGATTTATAGCATAAATTCCTTTTAAACCATATAGATTATATATATATATATATATCTTAGTTAATTCAATTAAAGGTAAATTTAATTCTTATACGTAATTGATATAAGAGTTATTTCCCTTGTTCTATAGTTTGGATTACGAAAATACATCACATTCAGAATAACATCATACTTGGTTGGATTAACTAGGTTTGTAAGACCTTTAATCGGTAATACGGATTGTGTAATGCTCTTAACTGGGTATATATATTTCCCCTATACTAGGTATCAATACTTTTGCACCTTAACCTCACTGACGATTTCTAAAGAGATAATAGCTGCATGATGTTATTTTTTGGCACCCTGCTGTATATAAACTCTTAATTGATATTGAAAGGTGGTTATATGGTGTGTGTCTTCTGAACAATCCTTGTTCATCACTGATGAGTCCTAGAAGAGAGAAACAGCTGTATGACGTCCCTAACATCGCTTAGAAGTCTTAGAAGAAGAAAACAGCTGTATTATGTCCCTAACATCGCTTAGGATTCCTAGAAAGGAGGAAACAGCTGTATTGTGTCCCTAACATTGCTTAGGATTCATAGAAGGAAGAAACAGCTGTATGATGTCCCTTAAATCGCTTAGGAGTCCAAGAAGAAAACAAAACAGCTGTATGACGTCCATAACATCACTTACATGTATGAGTGCTAGAAGAAAGAAAAAACTGTATGATGTCCCCAACATTGCTTAGGAGTCCCAGAAGAAAGAAACAGCTGCATGATGTCCCTAAGATTACTGACGAATACTAGAAAGAACAAAACAGATTATGATACAGTTTTAACCATTTTTTTTTTTTTTTTGCTTTGGTCTTGGGGTTTAGTTACATCTTATTCTGTTTTGTGGGATCTTTATTTTATTGAGTTTGAGTTAGCATTTCGACTCCAATTACATGCCAATAGTCCCTATTTTTATTGGTCATACATTTCACAATGGACATATTCTCAGTCTGTATAATGGTTAATTAGAGCATGATTTAATATATTCATTACTAATTCTAATGTCTTGTTTAATACAATTTATCTTTAGGAATTATTTTGGTATATTTGATTGTTAAAACGTTTGTGTTAAAAGTATATAATCTGTTAAAAAGATGATACCTTGAAACTATCATTCCCATTACAGGTATTTATGTAATGCTTTATTTGTTGAATACATATTTCGGCAACACATTTAAATTAGACGACAACGAGGACAGCAGCTTTAGGTATGTTTGAATGATATACATTCATTCATGATACATTTTTGTAATTGCAGTAGGAAATTGATTTGTTACGGATATACATCGCCAGCAACTTATGATACTGTGAAATGTCTATGTATCCATTTGGAAACTAATATTACAAGTGTATCTTACAAAACAATTTATTTCACTCATCTTTACAGTGAATGCTGTCAACCGTCGTTCTATAAATAAAACATAATACAATGCATTAAACATATTTTGGGAACTGGTGTCATGCTTCCTTTGGATATGTAGATTACTGGGTATCAGCACCATTCATTTAGATTATATCTGGAATGTTAACAACGTGCTCGTGACAAAAAAAAACCTGATAATTGTTCGTTTAACTGCAATGTACTAAAACGTATAATTTACATACGCTGATTACAACTTACAGTAATACCATGTACCTGTTGACATGTTCTTTACAGATTAATTCTTATCTCAGCACAAACTAATTAACAAATTATTTATATGAAAAGACTGTATTACAAAACGTAATGGGGTCCGATATCTTAGATATTTACACGTTGTTGTCTACAATGTTATCAGTAAAACAACAGGTAAACAGTGTTATCCCAACAATGTTGTAGGGAACTTTGTTAGCTTAGCCAAGTCAGTAAAACCACTGTCAGTAAACCAACTAAATAGCTCTGTCTTCCACAATGTTGTAAGCAAGCTTTGTCAGCTTAACACAGTCAATAAAACCACTGAACAGTCCCTGTCTTTCACAATGTTGTATGAGGCATTGTAAACTTAGCGACGTCAGTAAAACTCTAAATAATACTGGCCTCAACAATGTTGTAAGAGACCTTGTTAGCTTAACACAGTCAGGAAAACCACTGAACAGTATTGTCCTGAACAATGTTAAAGGAGACCTTGTCTTATCACGGTCGATAAAACCACTCATCAGTACTGTCCTCAACAATGGTGTAGAAACCTTGTTAGCTTAACACGGTCAGTAAAACTACTGAATAGTATTGTCCTCTACAATGTTGTTGGAGACTTTGTTAGCTTAACACGGTCGGTAAAACCACTAAACAGTTCTGTCCTAAACAATGTTGTAAGATACCTTGTTAGCTTAACACGGTCAGTAAAACCACTGAATAGTATTTTCCTGAACAATGTTATAGAAGAATTTGTTAGCTCAATACAGTCAGTAAAACCCCCGAAAAGTACAATGTTGTAGAGTACGTTATACGCTTAAAATAAAAATTGATGTCCTCACGTCATAGTATTGATACTCAGAGAAAACATGAAATGTACATCTCCCTAAATCAAAATTAGGATATTTGTCTTATTCCATGAAGCTCTATATCATGATTGCACCTATTATATGAACTTCGATATCCATCAGTTTAGCAAAACTGGAGACAAAAATGATAAATATTTCAAATAAAGCTATACTAGAGAAAAAAAGACGAATTAAAGAAAATAAAAAAAACCCAACAACAACAACATCGTTTTGAATGACTTATTCAGAGATACCCATCTCCAAAATTTAACAACATTATATATAATTTGCTAGTATATAAAACTTGAAGTTGTGATACCTTTTATTAAAAACGGTATTGCCCAATATCTACACACGTTCACGGCTATTCCGAAAATGCTTACCTTATCGATCGATTTAGTGCTAAGTATTGAACGTAATAGTATTGAAAAATACTTTATCTATATGAAACCAACAGCTCTTATCAATGAAGCCCAAGTAATTTTTTTACGTAAACAGGCTCCTATCGGCACAAACTTGTAAGATTGTTTTTAATCGTACAAACTGTGCAACCTGACACGGTAGAAAATTGACGTAATCATAAGATGTATGTGTGTAAGTTAATACAGATATCAGTCTGTGTAAAATCTATTGTTAACAACTAACATCACCGATGAAATGTGATTCAGTAAACATACATTTCACGTGATCAACAGATTAATGTAGTATGTACATTATATGTATTTATCACAGAATCGGCCTGTTATCCAGTGAATTGTTATATTTTGAATATGTCACTAGTTCATATACCTGGATAGTTTTTCATTGCACCGACAGAAATCGTGACGTCACGAATCATTAAACTGGACTCGAAGATTTAATTCTTGCTTGCCAAGGCTCCTAAAACTAAAAACTTCTAAGTACCGTACACTTTCATCAAATCTCATATAAAGTGGAAGCTTATTTAAGTTCCTATATACAAGGTATACCTGATTCGAACATATACAAAACATCATGATTGATAGGAATTCACTTTATCATATCATTCACGTACATTTCCTAAATACTCTTGTTAATTGTGTGTTTTTTTCTTATTGAAGTACGAATTACGGCTTTACACATCGGTATTTCACTTTTGTTTTCAGACTTCATAAAACAGACAGTACAGAAATGTTTACACGAATAATGATAAAAAGTATAGAGCCATTTAAAATATATCATCCCAATGTACATATCTACAATTCGACAAAGCTGCACCTGTGATACGTTGGTTTTCTTTTTAAGGAAACATCTGATGAATTCATTAGCACCACTACCTAGTTATTGATGCTGTCTCTGATAAACGTGGTATAATAATAAAGGTATGACATAACTCTTGACTATAGACTATTTAGTTTGTAGTTGGATAATGCGTGTTTTACGTGTCTATTGTCATGATTATTTATATTGAACGACAAGCTGCAAAATCTATTAAAAATTGACATCTTAATGTAGTCAATCAAATGTGTTATGTTGAAATACAACAATTGGAAGCAATTTCAAACAGAAAGAAAGAAACAATATACCATCACTGTTCCTATACGCCAGCGAAACTGAAAGTCGTTATACAAAACAGCAAACACTAATAATACATACAATGTAATAATACTCGGTCAAAACTAGTTTTTGTAAGAAGGGATAATAATTTTGTCATTTGTCTGAAAGCCTACTGAGCTTTACCCGCCATGGTCTCCCTTGGTAGGACAGTTTATAGGGTAAATCCTGCGTGTTAATCCTGCGTGTTAATCCTCCATTCCTATACGTATAAGTCTAGCATTACAAAATCTGTATTTATCCCACAGCGGGGGTGTAAATATGGAGTTCAGCCTGATCAGAGATGTCTTATAAAGATAGTTGTATCCTGTATATTTTCGTAGTGCCGTGAAATGATATAGATTATATAGTAAAATAACAATTTGCTATGGTAATAGTTCACCCATAAGGCCCCGAGAAGCAAACTTGCAATTTAGTTTAGTTTATTGATATCAACTATATCTCACCATTTCTTTGATCAAAACTATTCTAGTACACGAGCTTAGATAAATAGTATATAAAACGAGAACTAGAATTGAAAACAAAATCATATCAATTTTTAGGAGATACTTATCGGTTTTTTGTTGATTTTGTTTTATGATTTAAACATTTTACCATTACCTATAGCTCCTTCGTTGTGATGTTCACTTAGGGAGCATGACATTATTTTGAATTAACAAAGATATACATGACAGGTGTCGTCGATGAAGTAGAAGACGCTTGCTCCCCGGACCAGCTGGTCCATTCGTCTAGTAAATTTTCAAGGGTAATTAATAATTTTTAAGATTAGATATATAATTAAATAATGACTTACCTAGTCCGAGATCGTGGTTGTCTAGGATTTGTTATAGGTGGAAGATGCATTTCTCTAAATGAACAAATGGAAGATGTTTTCCCGGCCATCACGACGATGTATTACACCTCAGCTATCCTCACTTTTGTGCGAAATAGGTCCAGCATTCAATTTTTGCACAAAACAGACATGAAAAATTGAACTGTGTCTTGGTAAAAGGTATTGAAGGTTAGGCAATGATTTCAATCAATGTATCACGGTGGTAAATCAATGACTGGCCTTTCCTGATATCAAGATTCGTGAAGTGGTTGTTCGCTTATGATAAGGTTATTTGATAACCACCTATACCATGTTACGGGGAGGCCTAGAGATAACACCAGGGTATCTGATAAAAGCCTCTGGTATCCTAGTCAGATTCGTTCAGGGGATAAACATATTATCATGAATCACTTTTAAGTTCTTAATCCATGATATTTTACAATTCATCATGAATCTAAGTCTTTGAACTTGTATTGCTCACACCTTTCCGTACGTTCACAGCATGTTATAATCCGCGTGCTTATATATACTGTGCATATCCTTCTATGAACAATAAAGGTACATTCTTTTTTATACTAATAGTTTGCATCATAAAGTCGATGAAGACATTTTAAATTGCCCACGCCACTATCATGGTCATGGCGACTGTCACCATTTGTCACACACCATCAATATGACGAACGTCAAAATCCAGTTGAGAAGTTAATAATCCTATGCAATCAGTTTAAAACAATGACAAATCTTCTGCATTTCTATTCTATGACATTCGTTGACATTTTTACAACGAAAAGACCATTCACTTAACAAACTCGGTAATGAAACTGTCACCTTAAATACATCTGGTTTTTACATATACAGTAGCATTAACATCCTCGAGTGTGTATTACCACGGAGTTACAGTAGGTATTATATAATCCTGCTTCGGATTTAGATGTTCCCTCATTGGGTACAAAATAACCTTGGAACCTGCCCGAAGCATAGCCACAAGTCGTAGGTAGTTAGCTCTCTCACACACACATGGTCTATATGTCAAACCGACATCGATTATTCACTAAAACAAATGTTAAATTATATACACCCTGTACACATGTAAATAAACACGACAAGTATTCACTATACACCACAGCGGGTACACTCCAATAAGCCAACCCCCTTGTATCGTAAGTGTCGAGTATGAAACGTTAATTCTAAAGTAAAGCAACACACGGCTAATATTGCCTACCGGGCACTGCGTTCCGGCTTTTTTTGCCATCATGAATATCTATATTGACCAATTAATCATTATTTTGTTTTGATTTTTCCTCAGATTTAAGTGTCAACTGGTTTTCATATTGACAGGTACTACAATATGTAGAAGACATCGGGTGATTTATTGTGGAGAGCATTGTTCGTTCCCAATCCGCATGTGAGTATAGTTTTAATTATGCCAGTGTCCTTCCTATGGTATAATATGCATAATTAAATGTACAAAATTACCAGTATATATTATACACGTCGACAAAGCCCCATCATTACCTCACTGTGTGTGGAGAGTCATGTATTCAATCCTTTGTTGTTTAAATTCAATAGCTTTATGCAATTTACAGCAATAACAGTGTGTCGTAATGTACGGTATATGCTTTAAATGTGTTCCTGACTTCCCTGTGACTTGGGCATTAAGAAATATAATAATAAATACGTTATTGATTTTCACACTCAATGCAAAAAGATATTCCCTTTCAGGACAAAACAGAAACTGTATCTCCTCATTTTGATTTAGACGATATTATGACCTAACCAGTAAGTACGTGGAAATTTCAGTCTAATATTTTGAAATATATAGATTTAGGTTAGGGTATATTTTAGAACCCAGCTGGTATTGAGTATTTATTTAGATAATTTTAATTTCGAAGTCACAGCTATGGCATCTTCTAACGTCCTGATTCGCGTGATAACGCTCTCACAGAAAAAAAAAAACGAATTTCAAAATGTTTATATTTTTCCATTTAGCGTGAGTTATATAATTTAGACGTATTTTTAAAAATCTTGTTTATATGGAAATCATAATTTCATATTTGGCTCAATATTTTACTTCGATTTCCACATCATTTTTATATGGCACAATAAAGTCACGAAAATAAAATATTACTTTTAATTCTTTTATTTGTTATATATTATATTACCCGCGAATTAATATGCTGCATATAGGAACATCCATTTTGTATCAATGATATGCAGGTATATCTATGACGCAGAACCCGTTAACGACTATTTGTATACCCCATATATATTTGTTCAGATATTTACACAAACAGACGAGTGGTGTTGAAGCATGCACTTAGTCTAGAGCCTATTCATTATCAAATACTTAACAAATCAAATTAATCAATAGTACAATTATTGATTTTTGAAATTAGAACATTCCAACAAAGGTCGAGCTCTTTTTAGAAATAGATAAATCCTTTCTACCAAAACAACTATCAATTCCTGCAGTAGGTATAAGCCTTTCACACAACTTCATTAATTATGATATAAGGAGTCGACCGAATTTGTAGCCATCTAATAAGTAGGAAATTATATGTAGTTCCGGTTGATTGAACTTTTAATGAAAGGCAAAGTAACGCTCGTGTTTCGTATAATGTATTCATCTTAAATATTCAGTGTATCGTCAGCAAATATAATCACAACAGTCAAGATCACTACAAATATTTCTAGGTTTACCAATTACATTCTGTCCATCTTTGTGCACACTTAAGGTATGACTTTAAGTGGTGGGAAGTGGTAAGTGGTGGTGCGAGGTGGTAAGTGGTGGTGCGAGGTGGTAAGTGGCGGTGCGAGGTGGTAAGTGGTGGTGCGAGGTGGTAAGTGGCGGTTCGAGGTGGTAAGTGGCGGTGCGATGTGGTAAGTGGCGGTTCGAGGTGGTAAGTGGCGGTTCGAGGTGGTAAGTGGTGGTGCGAGGTGGCAAGTGGCGGTGCGAGGTGGTAAGTGGCGGTGCGAGGTGGTAAGTGGTGGTGCGAGGTGGTAAGCGGTGGTGCGAGGTGGTAAGTGGCGGTTCGAGGTGGTAAGTGGCGGTTCGAGGTGGTAAGTGGTGGTGCGAGGTGGTAAGTGGCGGTTCGAGGTGGTAAGTGGCGGTTCGAGGTGGTAAGTGGCGGTGCGAAGTGGTAAGTGGCGGTTCGAGGTGGTAAGTGGCGGTGCGAGGTGGTAAGTGGCGGTGCGAGGTGGTAAGTGGTGGTGCGAGGTGGTAAGTGGTGGTGCAAGGTGGTAAGTGGTGGTGCGAGGTGGTAAGTGGCGGTGCGAGGTGGTAAGTGGCGGTTCGAGGTGGTAAGTGGCGGTGCGAGGTGGTAAGTGGCGGTGCGAGGTGGTAAGTGGCGGTTCGAGGTGGTAAGTGGCGGTGCGAGGTGGTAAGTGGTGGTGCGAGGTGGTAAGTGGTGGTGCGAGGTGGTAAGTGGTGGGTCCAGTTATATAGCGTCTACTTGTCAAGCATGCACTTGTGTTTTCTATGTTCAAGTCATGCAACATTTACAGTAAAAATGGATAATATCAAGGCTAAATAATTATAATTCCTATTTAATGCATAAAACTCCATATTACTACATCCCTATTCTGCACATGAGGAGGCTTTTTAATATAGTATAATAGATATAGAATCTTTTAAACAATTTTCATTTCATATTCATTTCATGAAAAGAGTCTTCGAAGTTTATAACTTTGCGAGTCTTGGCAAACAAAAATTAAATAGTTAGAGGCAAGTTTGATCAAATCTATTACCAAATGAAAACAAATTAGGATACGGTTTATCACATGACTCAGACAATTGGCATTTTTACAAGTTTCCAACTCGCAGTATATTGAACTTGTGACATAAAACGAGTATGCTTAAATATTGCATCGGCGAATTCACTCGATAACATGACGAATTTTAAAAGAAACTTGTTTTTTTCTATTTTCCTTTTCGACGTTTTTTGTTTCAGTGTGTTAATTAACACTGTGGGGTATATCTTTGTGTGGTTTGTTTTGTGCCTTGGCGCTAAAATAAATTTGGTGATCGGGGAGGGGGGTGGGGTGGGTGTCACAGAGGTCACACACTTGTCTTTCACCCAGGCGTCCGGAGTTCGATTCCCCGATCGGTCGTGGAAAGGATATGGGTCACGGCCCGACAACGTTGGTTTTCCGCCGGTTTCCTCCCACAGTAAGCTACCATCCCAGAAAATAAAGGTGTTGATATAACTTGTTTCTCTATAGTTGTGTAAATAAATAAAGTTCACATTTTAAGATACAATTGATCAATTGTTAATATTTTTTGCTATATTGATACAACGTGCATTATGTATACCTACTGAAGTATTTGTTGATTTGTGATAACTGTACGCCGGTTCTGTTTTTTACCCCTAATTCTATAATATCGTCTAATATGCTGTACATGTGGGGTTCTAAGTTGTACAATTAACACACGATATGTCTAATTATGTTTCCCACATGATATATTACTTTATCTTAAAAGGAATGGGTTTGTATGACAATTCAGCCAATACTAACATTTGAACATAATATGTGGTCTGGAAATATTTGAATACTATGCTTCGAGATTACAAACATTTTTCAGGGATTTGATGTCTAAGGCTTTTGATGTACTGTATTCACAAAGCGATATTGATGTGTGGATAATTTGATATCAAAATATTAAAATACATATATAAAACATACAATTTGATCATTCTTACAAGCCAATTTATAATAATAGTCTACGGCGTGAGATACTAAGAGGTTTTACTAATGCATATGTGTGCTTACAATGTCGAAACTGTGTATTAATAGTTTGATTTGGTACAGTACGAGGTCGCGAGTAAGCTTTATTTAAAACCAATCATTAACATGAGTCTATCACAAAATATTGACGTGAAACACTATATATAAGTAATTATTAATGCCCGCCGGAGTTGAAATAACTTGTTCGTATGTCAAAGTAAAATGCCATTTGATTCAAATGTAATCTCCTGTATAGTGGAAACACGAGGCTACGAAGCCATATATATACATATATATAATACCATGGTCCGGGACCGTTACGTACCAAGAAATATATCACGCCTATAAACAAGAGGCCCAGGGGCCTTAACGGTCATCTGACTCTAAATTAAAACCCTTATATTATTGTAGTATGTATTCTCTGCAGCAAGTATATAGTGGCACTGTTGGCCATGGTGGCCATCTTGGATTTCTGACTGACCCAATAAATAACAACACTTGGTCTGGACCATCTAAGGATAATTTCTGGTAAGTTAGAGCTGAATCCCACTGGTGGAATTTGAGAAGAAGTTTGAAATAGGCATTGTTCAGGAAAACCATGATTGCACAATCATGTAACAAAATGGCCGCCATGGCTGCCAAGTCAATGGTTTTACTAGGCCGAAAAATAACAACACTCTGTTAGCCCTCCTTCCTTAACATCCTCACCCATTTCCAGCTCAATGGCACCAATGGAACTGGAGAAGAAGTTTAAAATGTGTTTTTCAAGATAGCGGCCATGGCGGCCATCTTGGATTTCAGACCAATCAAAAAATAACAACACTTGGTCAGGATCCTCTCAGGAACATGTCAGGCAAGTTTCAAGTCAATAGCACTGGTGGAACTCGAGAAGTTTAAAATGTGTTTTTCAAGATGGTGGATATGGCGGCCATCTTGGATTTCGAATCGGCCCGACAAATAACAACACTTGGTCAGGATCATATCAGGATCATCTCAGGCAAGTTTCAGCTCAATAGCACTGGTGGAATGTGAGAAGAAGTTTAAAATGTGTTTTTGAAGATGGCGGCTATGGCGGCCATCTTGGATTTCGGACCGACCCGAAAAATAACAACACTTGGTCAGGACCATATCAGGATCATTTCAGGCAAGTTTCAGCTCAATAGCACTAGTCGAACTTGAGAAGAAGTTTAAAATGTGTTTTTCAAGATGGCGGCTATGGCGGCCATCTTGTATTTCGGACCGACCCGAAAAATAACAACACTTGGTCAGGACCATCTCAGGATCATTTCAGACAAGTTTCAGCTCAATAGCACTGGTGGAACTTGAGAAGAAGTTTAAAATGTGTTTTTGAAGATGGCGGCTATGGCGGCCATCTTGGATTTCGGACCGACCCGAAAAATAACAACACTTGGTCAGGACCATATCAGGATCATTTCAGGCAAGTTTCAGCTCAATAGCACTAGTCGAACTTGAGAAGAAGTTTAAAATGTGTTTTTCAAGATGGCGGCTATGGCGGCCATCTTGTATTTCGGACCGACCCGAAAAATAACAACACTTGGTCAGGACCATCTCAGGATCATTTCAGACAAGTTTCAGCTCAATAGCACTGGTGGAACTTGAGAAGAAGTTTAAAATGTGTTTTTGAAGATGGCGGCTATGGCGGCCATCTTGGATTTCGGACCGACCCAAAAAATAACAACACTTGTTCAGGACCATCTCAGGATCATTTCCAGCAAGTTTCAGCTCAATCCCACTGGTGGAACTTGGGAAGAAGTTTGAAATGTGAAAAGTTTACGCACGGCGGACGGCGCACGGCGCACGACGACGGACGAAACATGACCCTTCGGGTCAGATGACCTAAAAATCTTAAAAGGAATGGGTTTGTATGACAATTCAGCCAATACTAACATTTGAACATAATATGTGGTCTGGAAATATTTGAAAACTATGCTTCGAGATTACAAACATTTTTCAGGGATTTGATGTCTAAGGCTTTTGATGTACTGTATTCACAAAGCGATATTGATGTGTGGATAATTTGATATCAAAATATTAAAATACATATATAAAACATACAATTTGATCATTCTTACAAGCCAATTTATAATAATAGTCTACGGCGTGAGATACTAAGAGGTTTTACTAATGCATATGTGTGCTTACAATGTCGAAACTGTGTATTAATAGTTTGATTTGGTACAGTACGAGGTCGCGAGTAAGCTTTATTTAAAACCAATCATTAACATGAGTCTAGCCAATATTGTATCATTTTATCAAACACTGCAATATCAAAAACGATCACCATTAAAACGTCTAAGAATAATGGAAACGTTTAAAACTATCAAAACCTCGTAACATTAATACCATTACAAACATATACAAATATCAAAAAACACCATAAAAAGTCCCTACATTATCAAAGGTGTTAGGTACATATTTCGTACAAACATATACGCCTTGTACCGTTAAATAGACTGTATTTCATAAAAAGTCCCTACATTATCAAAGGTATTAGGTATGGTTCGAACTAACACTTTGTATTGTTAAATATACATGTACTGTACTCCATAAAAAATCTCTA
The DNA here is from genome assembly GCF_902652985.1 of Pecten maximus. NCBI lineage: Eukaryota > Metazoa > Mollusca > Bivalvia > Pectinida > Pectinidae > Pecten > Pecten maximus. The sequence goes on along the minus strand of NC_047033.1, from coordinate 7,803,529 downwards.
CATTATCAAAGGCATTAGGTATAGTTCGAACTAACACCTTGTATTGTTAAATACACATGTACTGTACTCCATAAAAAATCTCTACGTTATCAAAGGTGTTCGGTATAGTTTGTACTAACACATACACTTTGTTCTGTTAAATAGATATGCATGTACTCTACCTTGTAAGTATATACCTACCTCGTCACTGATATATAGATATTAGGGATAATGTTACGTAGTTATTGTAGATAGATATTTCTGACGAATATCATATCCTACCTGTGTCAAGCTTTGTCAACTTACTTAACTTAAACTATATACAAAGTTATCACAGTAGAGATGTTAAAACAGATACAAACAATACCATCGTAATAAAATTCAATTAAATAGATTGTCATTAAAAAATACAAGGACTTATTGGAATAAAATAACAGAAAGAATTGTCGTTTTAATTATTATTTTCTAGACATAGTATAATTAAAGCTTTTTTAAACAAAACGTTGTTTGTCGGCGGCTGTACATAGAACTGCTATGATATTTCACACAAATAACAATAAGTTCGTACTATTAATAAAACATAATCAAACAGCTGATCATGTGCGTCCACCTGTAAAACAGCCCACCTGTACGTGGCTCTGATGTTTACAGTAAAGACAATTCGACCTCTGACGAGTATTGTTACAAGTAATTCACGAAATAGTGTCACAATGTTAAACTAAGATTCCCTTATCACTGCCTGTCATCACTTTGATGTTCTTTTTGAGGTACAGTACCAATATATTACTATTCTTACACACTCAAATCAAATAAACGGAATTAAGTTACAAATTGAATTGTAACGTTATATTAATTTCCATTGCAATTGTGGCTTTGATGTCACTCCTAAATACGGTACTTGTTTCATTATCCTAAAGAGTTTAAACCACGAGCGCAAAATTTAAACCTTTTTATCTATTTAACCAGGCTATTGTTTTTCATTTGCTTCAATTTAGCCATTCCCTATCACAAACTTCTATGCGTACAAAATATATACATCTATGTGAAGTATGTGTATTTTTGTATTGAGAGTTTAATGGTATTTAAATCTATTCGAATACTTTTGAAGAGCTTTTTGTTATCTAACAGAGCGTTTATTTTAATATTTAATGCTACTTTCAATTGCTTACTATGTTTTATTTTTTTGTATTAGTTTGATAAATATATATTCAAATGTGTGTTATGTGTATTTTTTGTACTGCGAGTTTAATGATATTTACATCTATTACAAATTAGAATTATTAAAAGCTGAATTTGCTATCGTATTAAGCGTTTATATAAATATCGATTGTTACTTTCAATTGTTTATTGTACGTTATTTTTGCTACTATGTAAAAAAAAACATGACTAAATCCAAACACAGATACATCATCAACTGACGTGTCAGAAGAGTGTATGCCTGGTATGTTATACGGTATATAATTTGTCTATATATCTGTTATAACAAGAAGTTGGCAAGTTTTTGAAATGACTACCGTTTGCCATATCTGACAACAGAGTGCAAAACACATACGGGGTATCACATATACCCCTTGTCCTAGCGTCACCGATTTGGAAGCTTTGAGCGGTCCTATAACTTTACTATTGTACTTATATGTAACATATACGTAAATACAATTATATTCTGTCATGCAGTAAACAAGCGTTACATTAATATCTGTGCCATAAGATAGTGATTCACTTCGTGGTGTTACACTTAGTAGTATTTAATAGATAACAACCTTATAATTACAACGAAATCAATAACTAGTATCGATTTCCAGAACTAAAACAACAAGACGTGCAACGAACCGTAAAACAAAATATATATGTTATAAATATGCATGTATCACTAGATTTTACGGATAGATATATATAAAACGTAAGTCATTGGGAAAGTAGAGGTTAATAAGACCAGGCTTATCTGGACTGTGAGTAGGTTCTCATTCATCAATGGCAGCAGCCATGAATGAAGACAATGTCACGTTCTCAAAAAGACGAGTGAAGTTTTTACAACAGAAATATTAGCAATGAATCGGTTAAATATAGTTATGTGATTTACCAAATCCTGACACAATAAACAGATGATTTTGACAATAGCCCTAATAATGACACAATATTTATATCAGACAGACATTATTATATACCGGGCGATGATACAATTCACAGATGATGTCAGACAATGTTATACGCAAAGTGATGATACAATACACAGGTAAATCTGACAATGTAATATACCAAACAATGATACAATATACAAGTGAAATCTGACAATGTAATATGATAAACAATGATATAATAAATAGGTGAATTGTGACAATGTAATATACCAAACAATGATACAATACACAGGTGAATCTTACAATGTAATAAACCAAACAATGATACAATATACAGGTGAAATCTGATAATGTAATATGGCAAACAATGATACAACATACAAGTGGATCTTACAATGTAATATACCAAACAATGATACAATATACAGGTGAAATATGACAATGTAGTATGCCAAACATCGATACAATACACAGGTAAAATGTGACAATGTAACAAACAATAATACAAACAGATGAATCAGACCGTGTTATATTCCAAATAATGACCAAAAATTAAAGGTGAAAATAGCCAGTGTGTATACCATACAATCACTAAATAACTATACAATATAAAGTGATTAAAATATCTAAAGGTCGCTTACTTACCTTATTGATGACATGTCCAACTGTTTAATGAATCCGAGATATAAATATCAGATCTAATCAAACATTATAAATAGTAATTAAATAGTCACTTTATATAGACGAATCCATTGTTCCGCCAAGAATATCTTCTTTAAGATTAAATAAAATGCTCATTCTCAAAGACCTATATTTGAGTTTAGGAATTTTAACTAAGACTTGAAGGTAGGCTCTGATATCGATTAATACGACCAGAAGTGTATTGTTCCGGTGGCGAGATCACTCGATCATGTCCTAACACTCGTCATAAAATATACTACCGCGTGCCACGCATGGTGTTAATAGACAGAAATGATAGTCTCTTTTGTTCTAATGTAAATTGATATGTTATTCTATTGTTTTAATTGAAGATATTAAGAAACGTGTGTAAATGCTATATACGACGTCTCGGTAAGAACCAATTTTAAACAAAGCATTGAAACGCGAATTGTGATTGGCAAGAAAGCAGTAATAGAAACCGAGAAGGCATATAAACAAAAGGAATATCACCATGTAGATAAACAAATATTAGAAACCTAAGATGTCGAAGAAATAAAGCATTTTGTATGCATGGTGAGGAATGGTGTTTTGTGTTTTTGACATAGAAATAGCTCTAGGTTTGGAGACACGGTCTATATTTTGAAACAATTCTTGAGTGATTTAGAATAAATCCAATTTTATATCAAGCTGTTTTTAATGGGGAAAATAATACATTACAATGATTGAAGTCAATATGAATTGTAAATATAAAATCTGGTAATTTATAAACTATCTTTTTGATATTCTGAACAATGAATCTATTCATTAGATTATTGGCATAGTATACAGGTTTACGGTTAACCTCGAACACCAACAAAGCTTGCGGTATATTAAAATTGTGAAAATCTAAGGAAAAAAGAAACATGAGCTAAGATCGCCTTGATCGACATGAATCTAGTAATAAGTCGGGAAATGCAAACAATAAACCAAATTGCATCATTCAGCTGTTTCATCGTTCTAGGACTCTGATGACAGATTTAGTATGGTAATTCACAAGGGAAAGACTAATCTCCTAAAAGCAAAATCATAGAAAACACCATTTTAAACTTTTAAATGGATGAACAGCTACCCAATATATAAGATAGATTCAAACCTTTAAAATGCATATGTTCATCTTATCCACTGTCTTTATTAGCTTATGAATGAACGTCATTTTAACTGCGTATATGACCCAGGTATGATCACAGTTGACGAAGACCATAATGTGAATTGGCATTTACTGGTATACCTGCTGGTGTGTAATCAAAAATAACTTTATTTATCTTACAACAATTGCTAAACAAGCTGTATCAACGCATCAACCGGGCTTATTGTAACTAGAGTTCCAGGTTGGTTCCTGGACCCAACCACGGGGGTTTTCTCTAGGTACTCTGGCTTCCTAATGTAATTCCCCTATACCATAAGGGAAACAGATGTGAGGCGCCATATTTGAGAAATTCAGTCAATCAACAGAGCCTTTTCATCGCGAACTCGGTGTTGTTCATTTGAAGATGAATTCCTTCAGTAAAAAAGACGGGTAGATGTGACGTACATGATTCATGAACATCAAGTATCGCTGACGAATCCTAGGAGGACCGAACAGCTGTTTGATTATTTTCATATTTATTTATCTATATACTTATTTATCCACTTTTTTCTTTAATTGTTTCTATTAAGATAGTCATATCAAAGTGTGTTAATTATCCTATAAAAAGGCACATGTTTCTCAATGTCTCAATAATGTCCATGTATCCAAGTACAGTGCAAGGGACATAACTCTTATCTATATCCTCGAAATCTAAGACATTGACTAGGTTCAGAAAAAAACCTGATCAATCATTTCCACGATATGACGACCTCGAGTTTCGTCTGATATACATCAAAGGTTCAATCTAGTCTTGTTGTTTAAGATGACATAATTCAGAGTTGAAGAGAAAAAATGAACATAAAATCCTGCAGTATCGAGATTAAAGATTTTAAAAATTACTTATATACATTCTCTGTATATCTAAGTTTACCATATCTCATTGCTATTAGGCCTGAATTGTAACTATGTCGAAAGAAAATAAAGAATTATTAATTATTGTTAACATTAAAATGAGAAAAAATCATTTGATGTGCAAATAACATAAAATGGTTATCAAGGCCACAACGATATAATGATATACATTTCCAGTTTGTGTTCTCTATTTGGGGCCACCAACCTACGGTCGAAAAAGCGACGGCGAGGGGGAGAAAACGCGAAAAAATTGAAAGAGTGAAAACGACAAAGAGCGAGAACGCGACGGCAAGAACACGAAAACGCAACGGCGAAAAAGCGAGATTAATCTCGCACTTTCGCCGTCGCGTTTTCGCTCTTTCGCATTCTCGCGTTTTCGCTCCCTCGCCGTCGCGATTCCGCGTTCTCGCAATTTCGTCATAAGGTCCTCGAGAGAGCGAGAATGTGAGATTTGATATTTGGCCCTAACGAGCCACAATACTTTATTGTAATTTTCTGAGCCCCGATTCGGCACACATGCTTTATTGTAATTTTCGGAGCCCTGATTCGGCACACACGCGTTTAATTGTAATTTTCGGAGGCCTGATTCATCACACACACGCTTAATTGTAATTTTCGGAGCCCTGATTCGGCACACACACGCTTAATTGTAATTTTCATTTTTTGTGAAAACATTTTGATAAGCATCATTTAAATATCTGAAAAAAGAAGAGAATGTTTTTTCTCATTTATAATTAAATACAAGGTAGACTTCAATATGTTTCCATCTCATATTAAAGCCTTTTTAAGTGCAATTAACAAACAATTATCTCAGTTTTACAACACTTTAATGATTCTGTACATATATACAACAAGATGAGGTCTTTAGCAAATTTATTATCTGATAAATCTTGTTTTTGATTATATAATAACGTATCCCATTTGTGTTTGTTAATGTACATTTCCTTGTTCCTGTCTGTTTCAATCTCTGTGTAACACGATTCCGTGGTGTTTTACGTTTATTTTTGGTGTGTCAAAAAGAGCAACGCGTTTCTTAGGTTTGTATTTTTAAATAGGTATGACTTTTTAGCCTTTTTCTCTGCTCTTCTAACGCCACTATGAGCTACATTTGCATCTTAAAACGTACTGCATCCAGTTAGGTTAAACATATTTTATTGACATGAAAAAATGACGAAGAGATTAGTCAGCAAGTTTTACCAACTTATAAACGACTTCTCCCATAATAATAGCAAAATAATAAACAATAACAGAGTCAAATGATGGCATATACAAATATTCAAAAATTTGATAAAGAAACGAAAATATAATAAGTGACATATCAGAGAGAGAGAGAGAGAGAGAGAGAGAGAGAGAGAGAGAGAGAGAGAGGGGGGGGGGGGGGGGGGGGGGAGGGCAGGAGAGAAGAGGGTATATGTACATATAAAGTTAAATGACTGCATCGGGAAGGATCAGAAACACGACCTATTAGTGTTTGGAATGAATTCAAATATACTTAATCAATTAGAAACAAATATATATATTATATGGATAAATGGAGCATTTTTTATTAAGTTTTTTTATTATAGAAAATTGGCACGAAAAGAAGGGGGGGGGGGGGGGGGGGGGGAGTTAGGAATTGATAATTAGTCGAATCTTTCCGACCTTCTCAAGAAGTTTTGCACGGCGTTGGCGAATTTTATATTGTCAGTTGAGGAGATATTCGTGTCACCATTGCAAAGTACATCTACATTTACAGGACCGTACCAGGTTAAATCACCAATAAGAGTTCCTCTTAAGTTGTTGTACAGGGGACAGTTAAGGAAAAAATGATGAGAATCTTCACACGGATGTCCACATTGACAAGCAGGTGAATCAACGAGATTGGCTCTAAAGAGATCATAGCTAAGTGCATTTGCTCGATTTCTTATTCTGCTGTGTAGAATATTTAGTTTTCGAGGACCATAACTGATAAAATGCTTGTCATATATACTGTTTACTGTCATAGATTTTTTTAGATTAGGTTTGAAGGAGCTGCATCGAGTTGGAGACCGCGGAGCAATTCTGAACATGGTTTTGTTAATCACGAACTTGTCCGTGTACGCAGAGAATGTGACGTATTTTAACTTTAATGAAAAGAACATTTTACCTGACAAAGACTGTCAACGCGGATCACAGTAGACCGAACACTGATATCGTAGGTTTATAATATTATGTGGAACTGGCCCTTTTTTTGCTCAACTTTATCGGAACAGCTGCTTATTGATTGAAAGAATACCAATATGGCTCTACAGTCTATTTCAAGTCGGTACTACTACTTTTTTTTTTTTTTTTTTTTTGAACTTTCATGAACGGACTCTTTTCCCCAAGAAATTACTCAGCAGCTGTTCTAGCCAATCAAGGACGCATTTAATAACAATGACGTCATTTATTGTGCTAGCTGATAGGAATACTTATTACATATGTAAATATTTACATTTCCCTGGTGTGTACACTCTATTTGACCAATGAAATTGGCGATTTCAACACAGGCGTTGTTCTATTTTTTACATTTTGTGAATTTATTTACTTTTTTGATAAATTATTATGCGAAATCGATACAATTTGTTGTTTGATGATATACATGTTAAATCAATCTCAAGGAAATGAAATGAAAAGATGAAGTGTAGTTGACAACCTTTCCCGCCAAATTAAAATCAGCTGTTTTGCTATTCCATCAGTTGTCGGGCTGTTCCGTCAGTGCGTACATGTATAACGTCCAATGGATGACGATTATTGATTTGCTTAAAGAAGCGTAAATAAAATATGATCAAGATATAAAATAATGTATTGTTGTTGGTGTTGTTGATGTTGTTTACTGGTGTGTGAACTACATTTTCTTTACAGCTATTCCAGCATGATGCTCTACGTGTCATTTAATAATACTTTTCTTATGTTACACCTTATGAATATTTTAAAACAGATGTAATGTATAAAAACAATTAATAAAATATGTTTAGTTTCAGTCAAATGCACTTACACACTACAATACAATATCATCTATTAGTAGGTTGGAGAACAAGCTATAAGCTCATGTCGGACCTGTAGTTAGTCGAAAAGCAGCCTTTTGTTATTTTACTTACAACATCAAACAGTCTTTTTATCAGAAAATAATTATAAAAAGGAGATGGTCAAGGTTTTTATCAAGGTTATAACTTTTAGGATTTTCTAAAACCTTGAACAGGAGATTCCTACATAAATTTAAGTCAAAATTGCATTATAATTGCTAATTGCCATTCGATAGATTCTTTAAAATACTTCCGATGAATATTCATAAGATTTTTGAAAGGCTTCAATTGAAATTCGTTAAAATGTACTCTTAAATCTAGGAAATTGCCTACTGTTTATTCATGTATGCAAATGTAAATAGTTTGAGGTGTTTTTGATGTGTAGCGTTTTTACAAATGTGTGGGATTATTTATTCCGGTCACGTAACAATTTTGCTTTAGGCCCGTTAAACATTACCAACAGACACTAAGAAATAAATGTCTTTTTTGGTACACAAATGTCGTGGAGTCACTTAACTATAACCTAGTAGTCTACGTCCTATAACACCAACTACATGTATTAAACGACGCACGATCGGAGGAGTACTCAAAGGCGTCTTATACGTATATATATGTACAGTGTGTATCATTGTTTTATTACGTTAAAAAGGAAGGGTTTCTCAATTTAAAATATTTTATTGCTGTAATAATACACAATAAATCTTAGTAAGACTGTACAGAAACAGTGATCAATTTAAACTAAAACAGTCATAAAAATGTAGTTCAATGGTGATACGTGGCCGACAGCGTATACACGGCTTGTCACAAAATGTCTAAAACGACACCCAGGTATAGATATAAGCACAGTAAACACAAAAATGAAAATTAATTAATTAGAAAAAAATGTATGTCCCAAAAATGATATCTTAGAAAACCCACATTACACAACAAAGTTAGATGCAGATAGACTATCTTTGGGATGCAATTACAGAAATTAAAATTTCCGACGAGGAGTAATTATGACCAAATGGAAATAAGAATAGGCTGTGACATATTTCTATATAATACCAAAGGTTATATACTTTAATGATAAAAGATTCAAGAAACGCTCAAACTTTTGGAGTATATTAAAAGCGTAAAGTAAAAAAACAACCCCAATCTATATATATCTATATGTATACAACGCCGATGTGGCGCAGCGGTATAAGCTGCGGGTATATCTAGCTAGACGATTGGGTGCCGTAGGTCGTGAGTTCGAGGCCAGGTCAGGGCACGAGTCAAAAAGTTGTCTTCCTTCGTCATTTATGTTACTATGTTACACATATATATGTGCGTGTGTGTGTCGAATTTATATAAGTGTCTTCTGATATTGTAAGAATATATTCGCTGGTAATTCGCTGGTATAGGGGCCTCGAAGTAAGTTTTCCATCTTGTATAGAGGCATCAATTGTTTTTTCTAAGTATCATGTTGGTGTTGAGATTGGGAACTTTTTTCCCCCTACACCGACTTTGAGTCCCGGTTGCGTGCGCACGGTTTACTAAATGTTATTTACATTTAAAAGATCAATGATTAGACATTATTAGTAGGTATATATACATAATAGAGGGTGTCTCATAGTGTAAGTGATATACATACACATTAATGTTTGTTAACTTGTGAATGTTAAATTGATATTTGATTTCTGATTATTTGTCAAGTGGCGGAGCAATCCTCACACAACTTGGACAAGGAACCAATAATTGGTTTATTTACACAACAATTTGTGTTAAAAAGAAAAACACTGTTCTCGTGCTATAGGCGGCACTTGGCTACTTGATCTATAGAATGTTCTTAGGGCAACCAAGATGCACAGTACAGGCAGCCAAACTTGGGATGCTGGGATTACACTACTGTTTCCGTTTAGGAGAACTTGACATTGCTATTCTTCCAGTGACTATTGAGCTAGGTCTTGAAGCTATTGACAGTTCTTGCGGTCACCACATCATCTGGTAATCCGTTCCAAAGGTTGACAACACGGTTTGAAAATGTGTTTTTGCTTGTATTAAGGCGGAACTGCTTTTTGAACAGTTTGTTGACATTACCTCTGGTAGCTGTGTAATTGCGTTGACAAAACATTCTGCTTGAATCTATGTGATCAATATTATTTATGACTTTATAGAGTTGAATCAGGTCAGAAGGTTTGCGCCTGTACTCCAGCTTGGGTAGTCCTAATGTCTTCAGACGGCGTTCATAAGGTAATTCCTTGAGGGATGGTACCCGTTTTGTGGCCCTTCTTTGTATATTTTCTAGTGTATTTTTATCCTTTTGGAGGAATGGTGACCATACAGATGTCGCATACTCCAGGTGAGGTCTCACCAATGTTTTATATAGTGTGGTAAATATTGATGAAAATTACTCCCATTATCTGGTTAGCCTTTGCTGCTGATGAGTTGGATTGTCCTGAAAAACTTAGTTTATCGTCTATTTTTTCTCCAAGGTCTGTTTCATATTGGACTTTTTGGATCTGGACTTCCTCATTGGTGCTTTTGATTCTATATATTGATGTTTTTGGATTGTTGCCTATTTCCATATGTTTACACTTATCAAGATTGAGTTTTATCATCCAATTTTCTGTCCAATGCACAATTTTGTCTATGTTGTTTTGGAGTTCCTGTCTTTTTTCTTTGGTGTTGGTTTTCAGGTAGAGCTTGGTATCATCTGCAACTAGTTTTACTAGGCAGGTTAGAATTTCTGGAATGTCATTTACATAAATGAGGAAGAGAATAGGTCCAAGGACACTTCCCTGGGGGCCCCCACTTGTTACTGGTAGACTATTTGAGCAGTGTCCGTGTATTATAACTCTCTGTTCCATTCCTGTTAGGAAGTCCCTAATCCAATTGAGGGTATTTCCTTTGATTCCATATCTCTCAATCTTGTATAGCAGGAGGCTGTGAGAGACCTTGTCAAAAGATTTGCTGAAGTCTAAATATATTACATTTGTATTACAGCCCTCATCCATAGCCGAGATCCAGTCTTCAATGGATTCAATGAGTTGGGTAGCACATGAGCGGCCCATACGAAAACCGTGCTGTTCTTTGGAGAAGAGGTTATTTTCATCCATGTGTTTGACTATCTCGTCCCTAACTATTCGCTGGAGGATCTTACAAGGTACGGAAGTTAAACTAATAGGTATATGGTTGGAGGGATCCTTCCTTGAGCATTTTTTAAATATTGGACAGACATTTGCTTTTTTCCAATCATCCGGGAGTTTCCCTTCTTGGATTGACTTTTGAATTATATACTTTAGTTTATTCATGTTTTCAATCGATCATAATTACTCTTCGTGGGTCTCAAGGCAAACGGTGAGTAACGAAGTCAACGAAGAGAATCTCGCAAATTTTACATCTCTATGACTGGATATGAAATCTTCTCATATCTATCCCATGTCAGCCCGAATTGTCTCTGGTACTGGCGCCACACCAGACATGGTGTAAGGGCCAGAGAAACTCGGGCTAGGGTCGGGCCAACACGAGGTAATATCGGTTTACTAGAAACAATATATAGTAATTCGATAAAGTTAAATTAAACGGGGCAGCGTAGTGGAAGCTTATATTAGTCTTCGATATTGTCATTAAGAGTAATACGTTTATAACATTGGCATCAATATGCTGTATACTCGCTTGAACATTTGTTAGATGGAATACAGTCATAGCATGCAGTAAAATAATGTACACGAACTACAAAACCTAACATAATGATTTCTTATTCAATGACGGCGCCTATTTCAATAAAGCTAACCTAATTAAGAGCCGATCGGTTCTCCTGCTCTCATTGAAATGTCATATCGTTGGTTTATTGGCAAGACATCTTTCACGCTCCGTTGACATTGTAAATGACAATAGAATCATTCAGTTATGCATCATTTTGTATAAAGTGCAATTGTTATGGCTTGGTTATATCACTAATGAAATTCTTTACAAAGTCGAGCGTTCGGCTTTAAGGCAAAAGGTGAGAAGGCCGTGCAGAGGCAGACACTTAAAATATATGAGGACAAAAGTTACAGTTGTTGCATACAAATGTATAATGCACTTATACAGTACAGCTAACATATGACACATGCAAGGGAAGTAACTCTTACGATAACACATACAACATCAGGGGAAGGAGGGGGGGGGGGGGGGGGGGTATTGACGTGTAAACGATGTTGGTTCTTTCTTTCTCAAAGTTAAAATAAATGATAAATGTGAAAAATATCAATAAATAAAATCTCACTTTGAGATCCTTGAAACAGTGAAAGGGGAATCAGAAAAAACGAGATCTGGAACATCATATCCTATTAATGTCGCACTCTCAAAACTAGAATCTAGATAGTAAAACCGACAGTCTATAATTTGAATTGGTTTACTTAGGTTAACGCCCTTTTAACAGCTAATGTCATTTAAGGAAGTGCCTGGATTCAGGGGTGGAGGAAAGCCGGAGTACCCGGAGAAAAACCACCCGCCTACAGTCAGTACCTGGCAACTGCCCAATGCAACGCTGGTTTCGAACTCGCCATCCAGAGGTGGAGGGCTAGTGATAAGTGTCGGGACACCTTATTGCCACTATGATACCGCGGCCCAGGCAGACCAACATACCGGGCATACCGACGAGCGTCGACCTATCAGCAATACAAGTATGTTTTAACTCTTCGATAAATACTGTTTGACCAGACTGGAATAAACATATGTAAATATTTGACTTGAGAACACAGGTGATATCAACGATCAACTACAATTTCAAGAATGCTCAATTTATTATTAAAAAGCCAACAGTAACCAGATCGTAATAAAAGAATTGGGGAAGACATATAGTTTAATAAGTCAACGACATATCCCTGTCTTGTTCACTGAATTACCTGTAATCACCAACTACTATGAGGAAACCCGACTCAAAATAACCCTGGCTGTTCACGGGGCGATAAACACAGCAGTGACATTTTTATGTTTTAGTCAGTAAAATTTGAAACAAAATTACTATTTGGAATTTTCTTGAACTTAAAAAAAATCCTATTGGTAGGCTTGGCTTACGTGAATATAGCTTGTTGTCTTCTGTTGTTGCTTCTTTGGAAGATGTAGCATGCCAACTCATCATTAAGATTTCATGTTTAGGAATGAATACACACCCAGTAGCTGTCGTCGACAAGCCGTTAATAACGTTGGCTATAGATAATGTATGCTCCGATGACATCCTGGCTCTGACGTATTTTACTAATGGAAGCTAGATATATTTATTATTTACAAGAACACCTTCATTGAGTTCCCTGTTCAATTGCATGTATAATGGATCCTTTCCTGCTCGCTATCATTAGATATCACACGTGTTTTTACACGTGAAGAGACCCAACTAGAACAGTCATCATAAGGACAACTAATATCCAACCCCATCCCCCATCCCCATACCCCCACCCCCATTTCCCAACCTCGACCCCCACCCCTATCCCCCAACACAGATGCTTTTGTTTTTGTTTAACGTCCTATTAACAGCCAGGGTCATTCAAGGACGTGCCAGGTTTTAAAGGTGGAGGAAAGCCGGAGTACCCGGAGAAAAACCACCGGCCTACGGTCAGTACCTGGCAACTGCCCCACGTAGGTTTCGAACTCGCAACCCAGAGGTGGAGGGCTAGTGTTAAAGTGTCGGGACACCTTAACCACTCGGCCACCGCGGCCCCCATCAACACAGATGCTGTTTATGCATCAACTGTTTAAGTTCCTGGACCAGTGAATTCAATATGTTATGTACATGTATAACCTGGAATTTTCTTCGGTACGTACCATTCCACTGTCATGCTAAACATTCTTACCGATCAGAGGCCATTTTTTTTATTCGGTATCCATAATTCATTTTAATATCAAGATGAGTTGAAATAGAGTAGCATCTAAAGTAAATTTTGATTATTCAGAAGCAAGGGTTGCGTTGCCATAGAAATAGATTCGGAAACACCCAATGTGTCAAAAACAACAGCTTTGTTTAGTTACACGTTAAGTATACCATTTGACCAAGTCTAAATAAAATTGGTCAAATGATTGAAGAGTTATGGCCCTTATCGGAAAACCTGTTTATAGTGACTAGTTACTATGGCAATCAAAATTCGAAGAAAACAACAACTTTTCTACATGTATTCCTTTATATTTGTGTGAAGTTTCGTTGAGATCGGTTACCAAGTTTAGGATGAGTTCCCCATACAACATTTGCGAAAGACAGACATGATGATTCAAGTACTACTTTACCCCAAATATCGAAATATATTTTTCCATTTTCTCTTTTTTAGTTTTCCAACTTCTAGCCCTTCGGTGAATCACCAGTGCACATGTAATCTGTAGTACTAGGCCACTGTGGTATGGTTTTCAAAGAAATTGTTGTGATTTCTAATTCAGGCATTTTAAAATCATTCGAGAATCATTACTTTGCTGACAAAACAAGATCTGCCTCAGTTACTGAACGAAGTCAGTTTACCTGCGATATACTATTCCTGTTTACGACTTATTCTTACCACCATCAGCCATGAATTACAGGAAACACGACATGATAAAATGTTCCTTTGATGTAAAATTGATGTGTGTTTATTATCTATGACTGACTGATATAGTCAATGCATATATAATTGGTTCAGTCTCTTTTTATCATAGTTCTTTATTTAAAGGCGCCACATCTCCGACAAAGAAAGTATGGTCGAAACAAAGAGAAGACAGCCTATTGTAGATTTCTGCCTGCGGTGTTTACAGGCCCGAGTTGATTCGATGTCCAATACCTTGTGCCCAATATCACGATTTCCGGGACAGACTACTGACAGTAAATTTAACAACACAAGTGTTCGAGAGATGCAAGTTTAACTCATTCACCCCTAAAGACACATTTAACCTCTTCCAATTCATCGGTAGGAATGGTTCATTATGAAAGTTCAGGGGTAAATGAGTTAATAACCATGGGAAAGTATCTATGGTCGATATCATAATCTCGTTTGGAAATATTCTAATTCCTTCTCCAATTTGAAGTAAAATGCGTTTTTTTTTTTGGTTGTCGATATGTAATATCTTATAGATGATAAACTTTCTCTACAAATCTATTGATCAAAACATATACCTGTCAAATATAGAATATGGCTTACTAAATTACGTACTTCAGCTCATTCACTGGAAATTGAGACGGGGAGATACAGAAACATTCCGAGATAAGTAAGAATTTGTAACTACCTTAGCGTGGAAGATGAATATCACTTCTTACTTACTTGTAAGAAGTTTCAAATATCTTAAATATAAATATACATATATATATATATATATAATACATTACTGGAATAATGTTTCAGTTTTAAAGGCTATCTAGCTTCTAAATTCACAAAGTATTAATTAACCATGTGCATTAGGTAAACACATTTTCTAAATAAATACGTTAAGAACTGCTTGAATATGTATTGATATGATATGATTGTATATTGTGTGTCATAAGGGTTTCATTCTCTATACATTATTCTGCATTGAATCTCTACTGTATGTTTGCTCTGTTATACTGATGGGCCAATGGCCTAAGTTTTGAATAAAACTTGAAACTTGAAAACTTTATATGTCTAGTTATACCGTTGTCACCACCCTAGTACTCGTTTTGAGAATGTGACCTTAACTCAAGTTTGGCCTAGATATATATGATACTTCCCGTGACAACACACTACAGGCTGTTTTTGCCGGGTCCTCCCCATCTACAGCCTGGATAATTAGCATACAGTATCCATAACTCCTAGCAGTCGGTTGTCTTTGCTGGGCCCTCCCCAATTACAACCTGGAGTTATATATGGATGCCCTGTTTCACTAATTACAGGTATCTACAATTCACCTGAAACAGTCATACAGAGTAGCCCCTGAGAATGCCATATTTTATAAGTTTTGTAAATATTGATAATCATGTGTGTTAATAAATGCAATTTTCCTATTACTTGAGACTATGTTGTTTGTATAAAGATATATATGACAAGTGTCGTCGATGAAGACGAAGACGCTTACTCTTTCGGAACACCTAGTCCTATTCTCCTTGTCAGGGGTGTCCAGACAAATCATTTTGTTCATGTTTTGCCCTTGTTATTATCAATTTGGAATTAGATTTACAGTTTTGTGACAATGTTGTTTTTCTCTGTTGTTTGTATACCAAAACAACAGTTAAATACTTCACGATCTAACCATGCTCTCAAAAATATCTCATCTTTATCTGCTCAAGTTTAAGTGAATGATACACAATGAATGGCGTCCTAATGGAAATTATCATATTTTGCCTGTAAAGGTAATTTTCATTTCTATTACTTTTATTTTTTTATTTATTTATTTGTCGTTTTTTTTTTTCCAGTTGGAGTATTTGCTTGAACAATGGCATCTCCGCCAAATTCTGCTGTTTTGTCATTAAATACGGATGAGACTGGGATTCCTTACACACGACGTGACGTTTAACATAGTCAGTGATATCGATATTCGACTGACACACACTACCTGATGTCACTCTTTATCTTGCTGTTAAACCGATAGTCGGGAGGATTGAATTGAATGCGACCGTAGATGTAACGGAGTGGCGTATCATTTAGTCTGTATTCCTGGAGGATGGTCTATTAATGACGAGTGTCGTCGATCAAACAGGAAGAGTTTACTCTAACAGAGCGCCTGGTCTAATTCGCCTTGTAACTTTTAAGGAGTCTCCATGCAAATCATTTTTTTATCTTGATATTAATTTGAAATGATGCAATAATGGTATAAATGGACTAACAGGAGATTGTTTCCGTATTATTTATGACTTACATAATAAACAAAAAAATACCGACATTTAAATGAAACTATAGTTCAGAATTCAGATCGATAAAACAAAGGTAAATATAAATATATACAGAAATAGATAGATATAGATATGTATGAAGACTCCTACAAAGGTAGAAGGACAATACGACCAAGTGTTTCGGAAGAGGAAGCGACCCACTGATTCATCCACGACACTCGCCATATAAATATATGATAAATCTGGGTTAAGTCACAATCTCAATAATGAACATCTTTTGGAAGACTACATTTGTTTATCTTTACCGATGCCATTTTCGAACACATTGGTTGATTTTTAACAATTTCAACAAATATATACTTAATGAAATTGCCCCAAAAATATTTTCGAAACCTTTTCAATAGTTTAAAAAAATCCTAAATGGTATGTTTTATACGTATATATATATTAAAAACATGGTATTTGCTCTTGTACTCTTTCCTTTCATATCTATCTAGGATATACCAAATTTTAATGATTAATGATTAATGATAAATTAAACGAGGTCAAAATATAAACAAAAAATACAGATTTGCGAGGAGTCGCCATATTAATGTAACCGTTCCTTAAGGATATCATGATAAGCCCAAGGTCATTTCAGTACTACATTGAAAGAGTAGAAAACGTCAATTTCATACCTGAAGGGACAGACAAAAAATGCTGCTGAAAATCTAAGGCTGGACGGTTCTAGATTTTTATTGAATGGAACGTTACGGCGTATAAAATATGTATGATATACAATGTATGTCGCATGTATGATAAAAAACACGCATCGCGGCTTGGTGTATTGACTTTTTCACACCTTCACAACAGTCAAGGTCATATGATGACGTTCTATTTTTATATATACAAATTGTATGTCTGATGACGACGGCGACGACGACTTACTTTGGATTACGACTTACTGAAGACTGCCGTTGTTAAACGCGTACAATCTACAATATCTCCTCACAAACCCATCATGTGTTTCAATTTATATTGATATATAAGGTGTAATGTACCTGGAATATCATGCAGGTAATGCGTTTCTTGTATGTTGGAAATTGGTAGTTAATTGGTATTGGCATGATTATAATGAATTCGTAAAAAAGAATTATCAATATCTCTTTAATTACGATCATGCCATTGACAGAATCTTGTTAGGTAAAAAAGCGATAATTTATATCAGTTTGTTTTATACCACAATTCAGATGTTTGGCCGGCCTTATCCATATAACGTTAAAATAGGAGTGGTGACTGTTTCGTAATGGAAAGACTACGAAGGAACAATAAGAGAAACCAGCAATTTAAAAGCGTCACAGAGAAATCCCGAAACGGCATTGTTACATAGTGATATATTATCTTTTAAAGTTGATAACAAGATAAGATTGTGTTCATGTAGTTCTAAATATAGTTAGATTTTTCCAAAGAATATTATCAACTTTCTAATAGTATTATATCGATACCATCCTTGATATACAAATTGACCTTGTTATCTCGATCTCTTATAACTTTAAAACTTAACACGAAGTCCAAATCAAAAATATTCGACACATCTTATATACATTTACTGTTACCTCGAATACTTGGGACTTCTAGATTTTTTTCATAATCTTTCTTTGAGATGAGTTCATTTGTCCTTTTCCGAAACTATGGTGAATATTCATATTCGAAATGTATGCATTTATTGTGATTTTCTTTAAAAACTCTACAAAACTCTCAGAATCTGTTCTCAAACCGGGTCACTATTGATGCAGAAAGTCTTTTCTCATGCACTGTCTAGCATTGTAATTTTATTTTGTATGCTAATAAAGTTCGGTACACTACAAATAGAAATATTTTTTTATCCTAAATTTTTATTTAAAAAAAAAGAAAGAAGATAAACGCCCTCTTAACTGCACTTGGAAAATAAATTATTTGATGATATTCTATGGAAGTTGCAGTCTATCTTGATCATATTCATAAAAATGCAAATATATTGCTCCAAGCATATTCAGTGTTTATTTTATACAGAATACATTGGTTAACTGTCAATCAATTTATACACAGTGAACGAAGTCTTCGGGATGATGATATAGATATGTCAATAAATAAAAGAGTCTGATCCTGATCTATATATACTCAATCACCTTCTAGTTCATAAAGTATTTAACAAAATAATTATTCCGTTTCGGTGCGGCTTGACAGTCACAGAGACTTCATACCAAGTATACCTTATAACGGTGTGTAATGGAACCGCTCCATGGCCAAACAATATATCAATTCCCATTGGGGCTAACAACCGTAGAAACACCTACCTACATAGCGACAGACCTCGCTTATGAAACCAACACCTACATAGACAGCAGAACGGGATAGAGCTACTTGAAACATAATAGCCATTTTACCGCATATTACAATACCGACGATGTGTTGGTCTTCGGCAACAAATGAAAATTCAGTGTCATGTACTTTATTGTTCCATGGATAACAATCAGCATGTATTTACATTGAAGCAGACAAGCGCTGTTAATTGACAATCGGCTTTCATTGCACCTGCATCCGTCACTATTAGACTACAGAGTTTGTCGACATGCAGCGGTTAAAGTTACGATATGTTTAAGTGATTCTTTGTAGTTATTGTATTGCAGAAAACATGCCTTTGGAAAATCAATTTTTGAATACCGATTGAACAAACCTCTCCCATGGTTTACTACGGCGGGAAAATTGGATATATGTTTTGTTTTCCAAACCCGGGGATCAGGCACTTCATCGACTCAAGGACAACCAGGAGTTTCATGAAAGGATTTCAATTATCAAATGAAAACTGTGAATACATTGGTTTCATCATATCTATCGATTTTGTTTGGAGATGCCATATTAATAACACACTATAGGTCTCAGACCGTGATGACATACCAATGTTCCAACATCTGATTCCGATTGTAGAGGAAATTCTGTGGGTTGGTGGTCTGTATCAGAAATAGCTAATGCAGGTATTACTCGTGAGGAGTGTACTGTATCACGACATCTTGTGAAAAAAGTGTCTATGCTAGATTGGAATTATTTTCAAGATTTCAAATGGCAAGTAACTGTTCATGTCCTTACCGAAATATTCCTGAAAACTAATTATGGTTTTATTTCAACAAAATAAATGTAACTATTTTACATATATTCTATTTGAGAAGAGTTTTACTACGACTGAAGCCAAGCAAACAGTCCAACACCTTTCCAATGATCGTCATCATCGACGGATGGAAATATTCCTTAAAAAGGAGATTTCATTAAAACACCCGTTGTCAATCTTACGTCATTATTAAGGACTTGCCTGATGTTGGTACAGATATCCATTCTTGGTCCTACAAAAGTGTCTATTCTATGATGAAAACCCGAGTGGAATATGATGAGAATATCTCTGATCTTCATCCTACAGAAAGTGTCTATTCTACGTTGAAAGCCTGATTAGAATATTTGGAGTATATATATATATTCTTCGTCCTACAGAAAAAGTCTATTCAAGGCCAAATATCTGGGTTGAATACTTGAAGTATAAATATTCTATACCTACAGAAAGTGTATATTGTAGTTCAAATACCTGTGTGAATATCTGGTGAAGACATCTATTCTTTATCCTACAGAAAGTGTTTATTCCAGGTCGAAAACCTGAGTGGAATATTTATTGAAGATATTTATTATTTATCCTGAACAAAGTGTATTTTCTAAGTTGAAAACCTGAGTTGAATATTTAATGTAAATATATATTCTTCATCCAACAGAAAATGTCTATTCTAGCTCGAAAACCCGAGTGGAATATTTGTTGAAGGTATTTATTATTCATCCTACAGAAAGTGTCTATTCTAGGTCGAAAACCTAAGTGGAATATTTTTGCAGATATCTATTCTTCATCCTACAATCCTACAGAATGAGTTTTTTCTAGGTTGAAAACCCGAGTGGAATCTTTGATGTGGATATTTATTCTTCATCTTACAGAACGAGTCTATTCTAGGTCAAAACCTTGAGTGGAATATTTGATATTTCCTTCATCCTACAGAAAGTGTCTATTTCAGTTAAAGATCCTGAGTTGGATTTTTTATGTAGATATCTATTCTTCATCCTATTGAAGCGACAGTGTCTATTCTGGGTCGAAAACTTGTGTGAAATATTTTTTTGCACATATCTATCCTTCATCCTACAGAAGCTGTCTATTCAAGGTCGAAAACCTGAGTGGAATATTTAATAGAGATTTCTATTCATCCTACAGGAAATGTATATTCTATGTCGAAGACAAGAGTCAAAGGGAATATTAAATGAAGTAATTGACTGAGTTCAACTGGTGCATATATCGGTTCAACGGAGTAGGCTTACTTGGTTGAGCTCAAGAGATCAAAGACTTCACAGAATAAGATGGTGAAACTATCAGTTAATACTAACGGTATTGTTTGTTAGGTCGATACAAGCCTGAAATAACTGGTGAAATATTAGTTCATAATCAAGACAACTAGGCTGAAGTATTAATTAAAAAAACGAGTGTATGTATCGAATCGTAGGACTGTCACATCAATGAAATAATCATTTTAAAAGTGGTGTTTGCTAGGTCATAGACGCTTGGAAGAATCTCCGTACAGACTATCATCTCACTTGTAGAAAGGACAGGGAACCAAATTGGTCTCCAGAAGGAACATACATGTACATAGCAAACTGTTATGGTAACGCACGGCGTTTGTTAGTCTGCAAATATAAGGATATTTCTGTGTGAAAGACTGTTTTGAGAAATATGGGTTCTGAAAGTTCCAAAGAAGATCAAACACATTGTGAAAACGGTGAGACGTCCAAAACCAGTCGATTAGCGATTCCATATCCGGAGTTTACTTATGATGAAAAACACGATAGGCGCGTCAACTGTATATGCCTTAGTCCCAACAGGGATTTTCTTTTATCCGGAGGTGAGGATGGCTCAGTCCGTATATGGGAACTTACCACGAGGAAATGTGTCGACGTCCTCAAAGGGCACCAGAGTTATATTACGTGTATATTACCTCTTGAGGAATATGTGGTAACAGGGAGCGGAGACAAAACAGTTATGAAATGGAATTTCAATACAGCACAACACTTGCTGACATTTGAGGGCCATAGCTGTATGATAAAAAACATTGAGGTATATGAGAACATGTTGTTTTCATCTTCCTTCGATAAAACGGCAAAGATATATAACTTTTCAACGAGTGAATGTCTATATACACTTACAGGACATACGAAACTTATCAACTCAATGTTTTTAATAGCAGAAGAAGAGAAATTGCTAACAGGTTCTGGTGACGGGTCCGTTCGTGCTTGGAACTGGGCTACTGGGGAAACAAGTTTGGTGTTCACCGCAAATCCTTCTCCGATTCTATGTGTTAAAATTGATTTGGATAAACGTCTTCTGTATACAGGAGGAGACGATGCGACAGTTCGCCAATGGGATCTGGACACGGCTGCGCATAAAGCACGCTTATTTGGTCACAGAAGTGCTGTTCTATGTCTTTGTGTAAGTACCAACCCCCCTTGTGTTATACGTATAGTTCGAAACCATCCATAAACTGTTGCAAGTCATATCTAGGGAAGTCCATTGATATCGAATGCAATACAAAAGTAATATCATATTAATGGGCTTCCGTACATATCAGATTAAATTGTAATATGATTTATATCTTTTCCATTTAATCGACAGAAGACCAAAAACAACCAACCACAAGTTATTACATGTATATTTCATATAAGAACGTGTGGCTGTTTTTTTTTTTATCTTCCTTTGATTTGACGGCAAAGACATAAAACTTCTCAAATGGAGAACGTCATTATACACTAATATGACAAATACATGATATAAGAGAATTTTTTTTTTATACAATAGGTGTCCTCTCGCAGGAGAGCTTTCACTCATTCTTTCATATTTTTCCACTTAGTTTTTTTCAATCTTTCACTCGTCATCTATATACTGTACAATTCTTTTTCCTTACAATCATCATATTTTCATTTTTTTTCTCATGATATAAGAGAAATGTTACCTTTGTGTTAATTCAACGCTTTAAGGATTACACAAAATAAACATGAGTGAACACTCATAATCATAAGTAATTTTGAACAAATTGGTATATCAAACTGCATCATTAAATACGGAGGATGCTTGTAGCTAAAATTAAATAAATGTAGGGGGAAAGTCCGATAAAAAAATCGAAATAACTTTAAACAGTTGTTGAAAAATTAAACGTGAAATTTATTTCCCCGATATTTTTTCGTTTGTTAATTAGTTAATTTTGCATGTATAACCTGAATGAGGCGCCGGTCGGTTAGAGCGGCCATCACAAAGTCTCAGGTGAAATGGAAAAGTATTACTCTGATAACTAAGGTAGTTTGTAGTTTATGTCAGATTTATGTTACACGTATAACCTGGATGAGATCAAGACAGCTTAGTCTGTTAGAGCGCCGGCCACAAAACCTCGGGTGAAATGGAAAATTATTACTCTGATTACTTAGATAGTTTGTAATTTGAAGTAAGAGTTAATTTTTTACGTAATTTCTCTGAATGAGGCCCCGGTCGGTTAGAGCGCCCATCACATAACCCCGAGTGAAATGGAAAAGTATTACTCCTTTGACATCTAAGGTAGTTTGTGTAAGAGTTAATTTTACATATATCATATATGTCTTCTCCTCCAGATCTTCACCTGAGGTTAAGTGGCCGGCGCTTCCCCTATACTGATGACAGAATAACTGGTAATAAGATAATGTCCAGTGGCCCAATAGTACAGCTTTAAGGCCTTCAGGAATATTATTTTCCTATCGCCATTAATGTTCAATAAGCGTGATATTTTCATGTAAAGGTAAATAAGAGACAAAATATGGAACTATGACGCCAGGAATTGATTTGGCGATGGAAATGAAGATAAAACATAAAACAAATCTGTATTGTCCGTATCAGTAGTAGGTAACAGGTTGACTTAGATTCCTTTGTCACCATCTAGCTAACTTATCACATTTCAAATCACTCAAATACCAACGTTTTAGGACCTTATCACTCATTTTACTAATTAGTAAATTTCAACAATGCTAATGAAATATACATGTATGTTAAGGATATTGTTTTTGTTGATGCCATGGTTGATGAATTGCTTTGATCATAATTTTGACAGAACAATTGTCCTAGTTCATTAAATTGTCAACACCTATTCCATTCAGCATATGAAATTGATCTGGGATACCAATAGTTCCATTTAAAATGATGCAATTTCAACGAAAAACTATTTCCGGGTTGGTTGCATTTGTAATAATTTTAAACTGACAATTGTCATGAATAAGTGCTGATACCACGTACTGCGTGGTATTTGGCGGTACAAGTGAGTGAGTGAGTGAGTGAGTGAGTGAGTGAGTGAGTGAGTGAGTGAGTGAGTGAGTGAGTGAGTGAGTGAGTGAGTGAGGGAGTGAGTGAGTGAGTGAGTGAGGGAGTGAGTGAGTGAGTGGTGCGTGAGTGAGTGATGAGTGAGTGCCGTGATTAGTGAGTATGAGTGGTGAGTTGATTGAGTGAGTGAGTTGAGTGAGTGAGTGAGTGAGTGAGTGAGTGAGTGAGTGCGTGCGTGCGTGAGGTGAGTGCAGTGGCGTGCGTGCGTGCCGTGCGGCGTGTACGTGCGTGAGTGCGTGCGTGAGTGCGTGAGTGCGTGCGCTGCGTGCGTGCGTGTGAGTGCGTTGAGTGACGATAGTGCGTGCGTGCGTGCACATGAGTGCGTTCGTGCGTGCTGCGTGAGTGAGTGGTGCGTGCGTGCGTTCGTGCGTGGTCCGTCCGTGCGTGCCGTGCGTGAGGTGAGTGCGTGGAGTGAGTGAGTGAGTGAGTGAGTGAGTCAGTCAGTGAGTGAGTGAGTGAGTGAGTGAGTCAGTGAGTCAGTGAGTGAGTCAGTGAGTCGGTCGGTCGGTCGGTCGGTGGGTGAGTGAGTGAGTGAGTGAGTGAGTGAGTCAGTCAGTCAGTCAGTCAGTCAGTCAGTCCTTCAGTCAGTGAGTGCGTCAGTGAATGAGTCCTGACATTCAAACACATGCGTTGATAATGGTCGACGTTATGTACGTTCATACAAAAAGCGTATATTTTGTTTAAAACTAAACTTAAATATCAGACATACAAACATCCTTGTTAAAATTTTCTGGTGAGCAACGGGAGTTTCACAACATTGACATGGAATATCAATTAGCCGAACTGGTTTTCAGGTGATGTCAGGACTTTCAGATACAATGCTGAAAGCTAAACATTTAGTTTTCTGAACGATCTAATTTTCAGAAAAATTATAACCATATGTCTTATCTCATTATAAATACAAGTGATAGTTATATGTAAACACGATGTTACAAAGAGTTCATAGTTTCCACAGCACATCAATATCTAACATTCACGAGGACTGAAATTAAAAGCAGTGCTCTAGGTACATAGGTATTAAAACATGGTAAAATCCATATCATATGTCATACCGACCCTAGGACCAAATATCAGATCAAGGACCCAATATCACCCCGAGGACCAAATATCAGCCCGAGGACCCAATATCAGCTCAAGGAGCCAATATCACCCCGAGGACCCAATATCAGCCCGAGGACCCAATATCAGCCCGAGGACCCAATATCAGCTCAAGGAGCCAATATCACCCCGAGGACCCAATATCAGCCCGAGGACCCAATATCACCCCGAGGACCCAATATCAGATCAAGGAGCCAATATCACCCCGAGGACCCAATATCACCCCGAGGACCAATATCACCCCGAAGACCAAATATCAGCCCGAGGACCCAATATCAGTCAGGGGACCCAAAATCACCCGGAGGACCCAATATCAGATCAAGGACCCAATATCACCCCGAGGACCCAATATCACCCCGAGGACCCGATATCAGATCTGAGGACCCAATATCAGTCCGGGGCACCCAATATCAGTCTGAGGACCCAATATCAGCCCGAGCACCCAATATCAGTCCGAGCAACGAATATCAGTCTGAGGACCCAATATCAGCCCGAGCACCCAATATCAGTCCGAGCACCCAATATCACCCCGAGGACCCAATATTAGTCAGAGGACCCAGTGTTACCCGAGGACCTAATATCAGACCGAGACATTAAGCTGGAGGTCTGATATTGGTCGAGGGCTGATATGTCATGTGATATAGATTTTACCATGTGTTAATCTGTTTATCAAATACTAAGACACTGCATGTTTGGTTCATAATTTTTAACAATTAATTCCATAGCAATAAATGTAAACACACCTTCTACATATATTTTACACAGATTTTTTCTAAACAGAAAAAAATATTAACGTTTAAACAAACAATGGCTTTGTTAAAGAGTTAGATTAGCAAAAAAGAGACTAGATGCAATATGTATGTTGTCGCTTAATTAATATACCCGCTTTTTGTTCAAACCTAGGCCTGGATATTGATCTGAAGCTTAGCTATCCAGATCCCACGTGCGTATTTACGGACAAGCTCTAACTACGTTTGACACCATAGTTATACGAAACAGTGTATTGATTATTAACATCATATACGTTTAGGTACATGTACCTGTATGTATTTAAACATTCAATTATACAGCACCGCCCAGTTAACAATTATGAAGTTAATATGATAGTTACTGATAAGATAATAATGTGTATTACATTTTACAAGTGAAATATCGAAAACAATTCTTTTTATAAAAGTTATATTTGTTCACTCTAAAATATCACTTTTTCTGACTTGACCAATCAGACCACTGGTTACAAACGACAATGCGGAAAATTAAGGTTGGCAAATAGCTCGCCCTCATGCTTTATGACGTCATAATGCAAAATAGAATACATAACGTCACAATTTGGCGTACATTTTTGAGCCGCTGAAAGGGACTGCAATGAATTCTGGGAGAGGTTGAGCTGTCTTGGTATATTTTGCTGTAAAATGTAATCAACAGAATACCTAACAGTGTCTTACAGTAATACCAAATATATTTTACTTGTGTGGCTAATATTTTGATATTTTTCACAAGTGCGTGTTACTGAGGACACTGTTAGATATTATCTATCTAATGATCTAAGTCAACTCTTCATCCCTCGGACCACAGTTATAAATTTTCTTTTGATCTGTCTGAAACTAACATGTCTACAATGTATTGATATGTTCATATTGAGAACAAGCTATCGAATATCAAACCAAATGACACTTGTAAACACCGGAGACTGAGAAAGCATACATGGTATTAGATTAACAATAGGAAAGTTTAAATTATCACACTTACCATTCATGAGTTATAAATTAGTTAATTAAAACGTAAACATCAATGTACGCGAATGCTACTGTGGTCAAACTATTGGTAGTTTGACAAACAGATGTGATATGTATAGATACGTGCGCTGTGTATCGTGTATAATGCTTGTACAAGTCCCTGTGTCAAATAATGAATGTACCTGTGTATATAGTTGTAATTGTGACGTATGAGAGGTGAGCACAAGAATTGGATGAGTGTGTCACTTTACCCCCGCAATAAAAATAAAGAAAAAGCATGTTAAGTCATGACTTCAGATATTTAAAGTTTATCTGATTGAGGTTGCCAATAGTTGTTTAAATTTCTAATTGAAACGTCATCAGTATATTTCAAACGTCATCAGTATATTTCAAAGTGAAATTAAAATCATAGTTGGCACGTTTTATCACATTAACATGTGTACTGAAATCAGAAAAAAACGAACTTTGATAAGAAATCCGATATATCATCGTCAGCATTGCAGTTTGAGAGACAACCTGCAAATGCTCATAACTAGAAAACTACCTTGACTAATCTGTCACTGTACCTGTTACACGAAATAGTTTAATTAAAATTTTCTCGCAAGAACTTGAACATGCATATATGGCACCAAATTATGTGATGTACACATTGTATATTACAAACATATCGTATATAACCTTTAATGGCAGACGTAACACATACTAGGACGTCCGTACCTCATCGACATGTGTAAACAAGTTTGTAGCACACGTGTCATTGACAGCAAAGGTACCAATGACATAACGAAACGAACGACTCATCGACACCACGTAAGATATGTCTTACTGACAACACATAGCACGTGTCTTATTGAAAACACATAGCACATGTCTTATTGACAACACATAGCACATGTCTTATTGACAACACATAGCACGTGTCTTATTTACAATACATAGCACATGTCTTATTTACAACACATATCACATGTCTTATTGACAACACATAGCACATGTTTTATTTACAACACATAGCACATGTCTTATTGAGAACACATATCACATGTTTTATTGACAACACATAGTATGTGTCTTATTTACAACACATAGCACGTGTCTTATTCACAACACATAGCACATGTCTTCTTTACAACACATAGCACATGTCTTATTGACAACACATCACATGTCTTATTGACAACACATAGTACATGTCTTATTGAGAACACATATCACATGTCTTATTGACAACACATAACATATGTCTTATTGACAACACAAAGCACATGTCTTATTGACAACACATAGCACATGTCTTATTGACAACACAGCACATGTCTTATTGACAACACATAGTACATGTCTTATTGAGAACACATATCACATGTTTTATTGACAACACATAACATATGTCTTATTGACAACACAAAGCACATGTCTTATTGACAACACATAGCACATGTCTTATTGACAACACATCACATGTCTTATTGACAACACATAGCACATGTCTTATTGACAACACATATCACATGTCTTATTGACAACACATAACATATGTCTTATTGACAACACATAGCCCATGTCTTATTGACAACACATAGTACATGTCTTATTGACAACACATATCACATGTCTTATTGACAACACATATCACGTGTCTTATTTACAATACATAGCACGTGTCTTATTTTAACCACGTATCACACGATTCATTGACACCACGTAACACGTCTTATTGACAACACATAGCACGTGTCTTTTTGACAACACATCACATGTCTTATTGACAACACATAGCACGTGTCTTTTTGACAACACATAGCACGTGTCTTATTCACAACACATAGGACATGTCTTCTTTACAATACATATCATGTGTCTTCTTTACAATACATAGCACATGTCTTATTTACAACACATATCATGTGTCTTATTTACAATACATAGCACGTGTTTTATTTACAATACATAGCTCATGTCCTATTTACAATACATAGCACATGTCTTATTGACAACACATAGCACGTGTCTTATTTACAATACATAGCATGTCTTATTTACAATACATAGCACATGTCTTATTGACAACACATAGCACATGTCTAATTGACAATACGTAGCACATGTCTTATTGACAACACATAGCACATGTCTTATTGACAACACATAGCACATGTCTAATTGACAATACGTAGCACATGTCTTATTGACAACACATAGCACGTGTCTTATTTACAATACATAGCATGTGTCTAATTGCCAACAGTTAACACACGACTCATTGACCCCACGTATCACACGACTCATTGACACCACGTATTACACATCTCATTGACACCACGTATCACAAGACTCATTGACACCACGTAACACACGACTCATTGATAACACGTTACACACATCTCATTGACACCACGTGTCACACGACTCATTGACACCACGTGTCACACGACTCATTGACACCACGTAACACATGACTCAATTGTAACACGTAATAAACATCTCGTTGGTAGCACGTTCCACACATCTCATTGACACCACTTATCACACGACGCATTGACACCACGTATCACACGGCTCATTGACACCATGTAACACACGACCCAGTGACAAAACATAACACGTGTCTTATTTACAACATTTAACACACGACTCATTGACACCACGTATCACACGACTCATTGACAACACGTATTACACGACTCATTGACACCACGTAACACACGACTCATTGACACCACATATCACACGGCTCATTGGTAACACGTTCCACACATCTCATTGACACCAAGTATCACACGACTCATTGACACAACGTATCACACGATTCATTGACACCACGTATTACATATCTGATTGACAACACGTATCACACGACTCATTGACACCACGTATCACACGACTCATTGACACCACGTATCACACGACTCATTGACACCACGTATCACACGACTCATTGACACCACGTATTACACGACTCATTGACACCACGTATTACACATCTCATTGACACCATGTAACACACAACTCATTGACACCACGTATTACACATCTCATTGACACCACGTATCACACGACTCATTGACACCACGTATTACACATCTCATTGACACAACGTATTACACGACTCATTGACACCACGTATTACACGACTCATTGACACCACGTATCACACGACTCATTGACACCACGTATCACACGAATCATTGACACCACGTATCACACGAATCATTGACACCATGTAACACACGACCCAGTGACAAAACATAACACATGTCTTATTTACAACATTTAACACACGACTCATTGACACCACGTATCACATGACTCATTGACACCACGTATCACATGGCTCATTGACACCACGTAACACACGGCTCATTGACACTATGTATCTCACGACTCAATGGTAACACTATCACACGACTCATTGACACCACGTATTACACGACTCATTGACACCACGTATCACACGACTTATTGATACCACGTATCACACGACTCATTGACACCACGTATCACACGTCTCATTGACACCACGTATTACACATCTCATTGACACTATGTATCACACGACTCATTGGCACCACGTATTACACGACTCATTGACACCACGTATCACGCGACTCATTGGCACCACGTATTACACATCTCATTGACACCATGTATCACACGACTCATTGGCACCACGTATTACACATCTCATTGACACCATGTATCACACGACTCATTGGCACCACGTATTACACATCTCATTGACACCACGTAACACACGACTCATTGGCACCACGTATTACACATCTCATTGACACCACGTATTACACATCTCATTGACACCATGTATCACGCGACTCATTGGCACCACGTATTACACATCTCATTGACACCATGTATCACACGACTCATTGGCACCACGTATTACACATCTCATTGACACCATGTATCACACGACTCATTGGCACCACGTATTACACATCTCATTGACACCACGTAACACACGACTCACTGACACCACGTATTACACATCTCATTGACACCACGTAACACACGACTCACTGACACCACGTATTACACGACTCATTGACACCACGTATTACACGACTCATTGACACCATGTATCACACGACTCATTGACAACACGTATTACACGACTCATTGACACCACGTATCACGCGACTCATTGACACCACGTAACACAGGACTCATTGAAACCACGTATTACACGACTCATTGACACCACGTATCACACGACTCATTGACACCACGTTTTACACATCTCATTGACACCATGTATCACACATCTCATTGACACCACGAATCACACATCTCATTGACACCACGTATCACACGACTTATTGACACCAGGTATCACACGACTCATTGACACCACGTATCACACGACTCATTGACACCATGTATCACACGACTCATTGACACCACGTATTACACGACTCATTGACACCACGTATCAATCGACTCATTGACACCACGTATCACACGACTCATTGACACGACGTAACACACGGCTCATTGACACCATGTATCACACGGCTCATTGACACCACGTATCACACGACTCATTGACACCACGTATCAATCGACTCATTGACACCATGTATCACACGACTCATTGACACCACGTATCACACGACTCATTGACACCATGTATCACACGACTCATTGACACCACGTAACACACGGCTCATTGACACCACGTATCACACGGCTCATTGACACCACGTATCACACGACTCATTGACACCACGTATCAATCGACTCATTGACACCATGTATTACACGACTCATTGACACCACGTATCACACGACTCATTTACACCACGTATCACACATCTCATTGACACCACGTATTACACATCTCATTGACACCACGAATCACACATCTCATTGACACCACGTATCACACGACTTATTGACACCACGTATCACACGACTTATTGACAACACGTATCACACGACTCATTGACACCATGTAACACACGACTCATTGACACCACGTATTACACGACTCATTGACACCACGTATCACACGACTCATTGACACCACGTATCACACGACTCATTGACACCACGTATCACACGACTCATTGACATCACGTATCACGCGACTCATTGACACCATGTATCACACGGCTCATTGACACCACGTATCACACGACTCATTGACACCACGTATCAATCGACTCATTGACACCATGTATCACACGACTCATTGACACCACGTATCACACGACTCATTGACACCATGTATCACACGACTCATTGACACCACGTAACACACGGCTCATTGACACCACGTATCACACGGCTCATTGACACCACGTATCACACGACTCATTGACACCACGTATCAATCGACTCATTGACACCATGTATCACACGACTCATTGACACCACGTATCACACGACTCATTTACACCACGTATCACACATCTCATTGACACCACGTATCACACATCTCATTGACACCACGAATCACACATCTCATTGACACCACGTATCACACGACTTATTGACACCACGTATCACACGACTTATTGACAACACGTATCACACGACTCATTGACACCATGTAACACACGACTCATTGACACCACGTATTACACGACTCATTGACACCACGTATCACACGACTCATTGACACCACGTATCACACGACTCATTGACACCACGTATCACACGACTCATTGACACCACGTATCACACGACTCATTGACACCACGTATCACACGACTCATTGACACCACGTATCACACATCTCATTGACACCATGTAACACACGACTTATTGACACCACGTATCACACGACTCATTGACACCACGTATCACACGACTCATTGACACCACATATCACACGACTCATTGACACCATGTAACACACGACTCATTGACACCACGTTCCACACATGTCATTGACACCACGTATCACACGACTCATTGACACCACGTATCACACGACTCATTGACACCACGTATCACACGACTCATTGACACCACGTATCACGCGACTCATTGACACCACGTATCACACGACTTATTGACACCACGTATCACACGACTCATTGACACCACGTATCACACGACTCCTTGACACCACGTATCATGCGACTCATTGACACCACGTATCACACGACTCATTGACACCACGTATCACACGACTCATTGACACCACGTATCACACGGCTCATTGACACCACGTATCACACATCTCATTGACACCACATAACACACGAATCATTGACATCATGTATCACACGACTCATTGACACCACGTATTACACGAATCATTGACACCATGTATCACACGACTCATTGACACCACGTATCACACGACTCAATGGCAACACGTAACACACATCTCATTTGTAACACGTTCCACACATCTCATTGACATCACTTAACGCACATAAAAACAGGATATCATGAAGCATATCTTTTACATTATTGATGATGGTTTTAGTTCTCTTAGGTGTCGTTCAAATGAAACTATTGACCGATTTTCAGAATTTCAGCAGAGACGACAAAGTCTGGATACTGTTAAAAGGGGAAATTTCTTCTGGTAATCGTAAAGCTGCTGAAATCAGCCATAATTGCGTGCCTCCGTGAGCAACAGCCTGGAAAGCTTTGTTAAGACGAATGTGTAAATAATGTATTAAAGACCGGTACCTCAATAAGTTTAATAGCCTTTTTATTCTCGGTATTTCCTTTGGCAGGAAAGTAAAACAACGTGGAATTGCTTCGTCGAGGTTAAACGTATTGACGTAATAATAGGAATTATGTTCTATAATACGTATGCCTTTAAACAGATTCGGTTCGGTAATTCTGGGGTGAGTCATGATTAGTTGGAAAATAAAAGATGTCATTAGCGTTCACACGCTTCATTGAGTTTGACGAGAGTAGCTAAGTGAAACCCAAAAGAAGGTAAAGAGGAACATCGGGACCAGTTCCGAATTATGCACTTAGCGTCACCATGATAAATATTACATGTGGCTGCAGGATACGCCATGAAATGTGCCTCAAGCGGTGATAGGATAATCATCATGGTGTGAGCGATATAGGTTGACATCAGACCACTAGGACGGGTACCACATATAGATAATAGAAATTGATGTCGTCATCGAGATAATCAATAAACGTTGAATTCTGTTCGATCTATAATTGAACAATGCTTATTTTGTCTTTCAGCTTGACAAAACAAAAAATGTAATATTCTCAGGGAGTTCTGATCGAGTGGTCAGAAAATGGCCAACACACAGCAAAAAAGGCCGAATGTCATCCGAACACCTGAATGGGTCTATTGGAGTAATTGTCATGCATGACCTATCGAAATACGGCTATTTCAGTGAGTATACTTAAAATGCTAGATTATGTTTAAACATTTGGTTTCTTTCGCTATTTATTATTATTGTTGTTATTATTTACCATTTTTGAAAGTGTATTGTACAGAAACACGTCCGCTATCGTATAAATTATAGACAAGTTGTTCAATACCTAAGGCCGTATGTACTGTGCAACACAGCACATCTTAATATTCAGTTGCCTCACATTTCATTTTATATTTATAAATTCTTTCCATATTGATTCCTAATGACATATGCATGCACAACGTACGCCAAGATGACGAATGTATTCATCTGAGAGGGCGAAGAAAATATTTACTGCGGAAACATTATTTACATCATTTATTTCAATTTTGTAGTTTTCGCGGGAACAACAAAAGGAACGATAGTGTGTATAGATGCTTCCACTATGTGTCCTACCAGAACTTATCAACCACAAGTAAAGAGTGTTCCACGTTTCCTGGTAAGTACAATATGTACCATTGGACTGCCATATATCAACAACATGCCATCTCCCAGGGCTCACTTAGTGAGATAAATAATTAAAAAAGGAAAATATGCATGGAAAACACTTTGGTCTGGATCATAATTGGGTGTAGTGGAATTAATATTGTGTTTGAAAATAAGGGCCTGCTTAACTTGGAGCATATGGGATGGGTTGAATTGGCGGTATAGCTGTAAATATTTAAACTCTGTCTAACAAAACGTATGTAGAAACGTACTCACTGAGAAGTATTTGGAATACGCCACTAACTGTATTCAGACTAAGTAAATTACGATTAGACCAAATGATAAACCGTGGTTAACTTGATAATTGCGACGTAAATATTAATTTGAATAAAATAGTTTTTGCTGTAAATATTTAGCTCAATTAAAAAAGATAAATAGATAAATAAATATTACATGGATATCAACACTCTTAAGTGTAAGACAAGTAGAACTGTTATGCTGATATGAATAGACTATAAAATAATGATGCAAAATAAAATAAGCAAATGAGTTTCTGGAAATTAGTTTGCAGGATTATAAAAAGTGCAGATAAACTCAACAATATACCTCAACTAATAGATCCTATTTTAAGTATTATTGTAATAGATGATGAAAGAAAGGCTAACGTTTGAAATGATTATATCGCGTATGTTTCTCCTAAAGACGTCTCGGGCGTGCCTTACGTGAATACGGGAGCGCTTCGTCGTAGACTGATATTGATTACACCCTGAAGTCTCTAGATTAAGGTAAAGCAATTGGATATGATAAAATTAGTCACCACACGAAAAAAAACCCACTGCTCTTCCTTATTCAACTCCGTTATTGCTTAAATTTAGAAAATATCTTTATCAATGAATATATCCAAACTCCTGGGAAAAAGGCATTAGTCTTACCTACTTTAAGAAAGGCGATACACAATGTCCTAGTAATTATACACATGTAACTTTACTGAGCACTGTAGGGAATGTCTTTGAAGAAAAAAGATGATAACAAAATTTCTTCGCTATCATATATTGTAAAAGTGGATATTTTCGCGTGTGGAAATTTTCGCTTATCCAGCTTCCAAAGTGTTCGCGGTGTGGATATTTTAGCGCCGTCAAGATATTTTTGCGCTAACTTGTAACTTTTATATTTAGTATTTTTATGTGTTAATATATTCGCGTGTGGAAATTTTCGCGGAGATTTACTGATAGCGAAATAAGCGAAAATGTCCACACCGCGAATATTTCCACTTTTACAGTACTTGATAATTTATTATAATATACATGCCAATGTTATGTTCAACCTGATCACGCTACAGAATATAAACTTGATTAGATTTATCATAATGTATGTGAAAATAGAAAAAGTTAACATACCAATCTTCTCGACATTTCTAAGGCTTTCGATGGGGTTTGGCATAGCTACGGAATCACTGAAGACCTTTTAAACTGGCTATCCGACTAATTTTCTCTTGTTTATAACGATACCATCGATGATCTTCCCGTCTATCTGCTGATGATTCTTCACTATCCGTCTCTTCAGCAATGAAACTAGACTACTAACCAAGATCTTGAAAAAAAAAATCCAAAACTGGTTAGAAAATTGGCTAGATCTAGTTAATGTTATTCCCGATAAAACGGAAGCACAGTAATACCAGTAATACACTTGATTTTGATTTAGTTTTTAATAATGTTAGTATTTACTGTATCGAACATCATTTACATCTAGTTTTTTTTTCCCCTTGATGCCAAATGTAAATGGACTTATCATATTGACAATATTTGCAAAAGTGTTATGAAATAAATGGGAATACTTCCCAAGTAAAAAATACTTCGAATCATTAAATATGATCTATCTCCCTTTTATCTTACCATCTGTTGTGTAGTCGGGGACGGTTGTAGAAGTTTCCAATGCAGACAAAATTGACAAACTCCAGCTTTGGACTGCGCGAATTTTCACTGGCCTGCCTCCTTTTGCTGGTAGAATATCTCTTTTTCGAAACGCCTCATCGCTTCAGCTTTTTAAAAAAATGTATAGCAATAGTTCAAGTGCCTGATTACTATATGTATTTATTAGGTGAAAATGTGAAATATTTGTTAATCGAACGCCGCCAAAAATACAACTCTTTAATTAGCGACCTCTACAATGTTATTCTAATCAACTTTCTAAATTTGCGCAAGTTGCTATCCAAATGAAAATGTTCTTCATTTCTTCTTTTCATGTAGTAGATATACTGATCAACGTTTTCATTTGTTTAGAAATCTGAATAGATATTTGCCTCTGACCTTCGCTAAATATTTGGTCACGAAGATTCGATTGTACGAATTGGTGGGTGTGTTTGAATGTGTATAAGTGAATTCCAGTGTAGGTGTGCATGCGCGATCTTTTATATATACAGTCAAAATGGATGTAATGTAGCCATAAAGGTGGCAATTAGCTATACAAATGGTTCATTTATTAACACATATTTGAGAAAGCAAGGAATGAAAATGAGAACTCAAACTAGGACAGGAAGTAATAAATGTAATGGAAGAGTGTAAAGACCGCACATGTCGGCTGTAATGGGCGGTACTATTGTATGACACATATCTTATACATCTTGTGTAAACGAATATAATGAAATAGAAGTTATGTGTATATTGGTATGTTTAAACAGTGAGGATGTGTATTTAGCCATTAATACAGAGAATACCCATCTTTCCCTCTCTCAATTATAAAATGTATCTATTGAATAAGTGTTAAAGACATCTTCTGATGTATATAAGCAATTAAATATTACTAAAGAAAACGGCGTTCATAATATTGATGTAACCTGTACCAAATTCATTTAAAGTACCTGATTACTATTATACAGATATACTGCCCTGCAGGTAGGACGTAAGAATTGTACCTGCTGCCCCCATTGCATGATCGTAAGAGGCGACTAAATTTGGGATCTTATCTTTTCTCTTCTTTCTTAAAAACTTTCTTCTTCCTAATGTCTCCCTTGGCAATGCCTCACTTTTGGCCTTAAGTTGAGCGTTCGCCGCTGTGAGGAAGGCTTTGGGTTCTGTCCCCTGGCCGAGACATACCAGAGTCTTTAAAAATGGTAGTTGCTATTCCTGCTTAGCGCTCAGCATATTTGGAGTGGGACGACTGGTTCGCCCGTTGTCAGTATAATGTGACCGGGTGGGGTGTGCTGCTGGGTGTCTTCGGCAGTATGCTTCAGTGAGGTAGCACTTTAAATCGGCAAAAGTTCCGGCCTATCACAAGGAGACTTAACACGAACATACCGCAGTCTCCCAAAACACACATACGCACTCACCACACGCATGCATGTCGCACGCACGGGAGACCGTCCTTAAATGACCTTAGCTGTTAATAGGACGTTAAACAAAATAAACCAAACCAAACCAAACCAATTATACAGATATATCATGGGTGTCTGTGCAATATTCCAGAATATTTGACCCTCGGTACTGGTAATCGACCGATGTTCTATTGCACGAGACCGCAGGCCGAGTGCAATAGAACATCGGTCGATTACCAGTACCGAGGGTCAAATATTCTGAACTATTGCACAGACACCCATGATATACTTATTTTATTACATAATCACTAAGGCATAGCTATAATCACTGACATCTCGACTTTCCTGTAGGCCATGCATTCACCTTGATTGTCGTCGGCCGTATTAGCATCTGAGTGACTTAGACACTTGAAAGTGTAGGACGAAATTCCTTAACCTCACAGGTGTTCAATAGTTCGCACGTGACCAAATTCTAAAGCGTCACATGTGTTCAATAGTTCTTATGGTGTATATTTGCAATTAATTATTACTATAGAAAAGGCGTTTATAATGTTGATGCAACCGGTAACCAATCATCATTTTGCTTTATGGCAATAAAATATTTATGTCAACTAAAATTCAAACTCTGCTCCTTCTGCAATATAAAGGGATATTGATGATTGAAACAGGTGTTTTATTTCTCTGAATCAAGTTTCCTTGTGCTGCTCAACGGGATAGGTAGATCGAGTATTATTTTTGTTTAACTGAATTTAAAATATGAAATGTATGAAGTAACTATAAACCAAAAAATCTAGTGTTCAATAGCGGTATGGCTTGTTCTCAATCACAATAAGAGTTATATATCAAAATTGTCTTACCTTTGAAACAATACTTCGATCAACAACAAATTGCCATGATTGCTGAAATATTCAAGGGAGTGATGCATGCCCTTTGTGCCACTTGTATTATCCAATATTTTCCATGGATTTTGAAAAATATACATTGTTCTATTTTACCCTCAATGTAGATACGAGATGACAAGATATATACTGGAACATATGGTGGCGAGATTCAGGCTTGGAAGGCGGATTTAGTCACACTCACTACACTCCGAATCTAGACAACGCTTCTTACAGCTGACAACATGTCGACGGAGCAAAACTCATTATTTGGATTCTAGGATTTTTATTTGAAACAGAAGCGCTGTAATGACATAAATGGTTGGAATCTGTGTTTCTACTTATTGACCAAGAAAGGGCAAGTCCAACTCGAGCCAGACGGAATGGGTTGAATTGGTTGTATAGCTGTAAATGAACATGCATGCACGTTTAGTGTACAATGGTGAAACACGAAAATCTTTGTCCTGAACTCTTACAACACTAGGCTAAGTCGCCTCAGGTACGCTTGTCCCATATTTTAACAGCATGTGTATATTGTAATGCTTTTTCTTGAAATGCAAATATAAAAGTTGAGCGTTATGTAAGAGATATCGTCAATTTTTTAACAGGTTTATATTGTCCTTATGCAGATCAACCTTTATTCTATAATAACACTACTATCCATTTAACTGAGCTGAGTTATCTAAAATGACACATGAACATTTTAACAAATGTCAACCTGCACACCTTTCCTCATTAATGATTCTTAGTAAAAAAAAATTAAAACAGGAAGTGTAATCTAATTTAGATATATTAAAGTTTGAAGTAAGAATAGACTGTTGTATATTTTTTTTTTTAATTCAAAAGTAAGATACTTTTTTACCACTCTCCTCTTTTATCTCTTCATTTTAAAGCGAATACTGTATTCCGCCTCTATATTTTGTGTGTCACTATTTCTTAAGACATTCTACTATATTCTGCCTTTATATTTTGTGTTTAACTATTTATTAAGACATTGTACTATATTCTGCCTCTATATTTTGTGTTTAACTATTTATTAAGACATTCTACTATATTCCGCCTTTATATTTTGTGTTTAACTATTTATTAAGACATTCTACTCTATTCCGCTTCTTTATTTCGAATGTTACTAACTAGTAATAAATTATTTTGTATTCCCACTTTATATTTTGGAGGTAACTAATTAGTTATAGATTCTACTGTATTTTACTCTCTATTTTGTAACTGAAAAGTAAAAAATTATACTGTATTTCACCTCTATTGTACGTAACTAATTAGAAAGAAATATTTCTGCGTTCCGCCCTATATGATATATATCTTATTATCAAGAAATCATACTGTGTTACGCCTCTATATTTTGTTTTATCATGTAAGTTTTAGTTAGTAAGTGATTATTTATAATACGATTTTATTAATCATGTCAGTATTAATCAGATATATTTTTATACTAGGAGTGCCTTTTATG
Organism: Pecten maximus; assembly: GCF_902652985.1. Lineage (NCBI taxonomy): Eukaryota > Metazoa > Mollusca > Bivalvia > Pectinida > Pectinidae > Pecten > Pecten maximus. Next base: position 7,763,317 of record NC_047033.1, on the reverse strand, counting down.
CATTCTCGTGACTTGCAGGATAAAAGATGTGGGCGATTTATCGTTTAAAAAAAAAACGATAAATAACCTCGCCACAAACTCTCTGGTGAGTGTTAATATACATTGCATAATGCATTGTCATTAACCCGTGGTTCTTTCTTTCGGTTTTCGCCCTTCCCTTTGTCCAAGAGAAGGATTATTATCAATTAATGCCGGACTATGACTTGATTTTGCCTTGTACACGGCTAATATGAACCAAACATTTTAGAATCTCTTTACATTCCCCATGTTTTGTCAAGTAGGATCTACTGTCTTCATGAAAAGAATGATGCCTAGTTTCAGGAAAAGACTTTCAGGTCGAATTAATGAATAAGAAAATAACTTAGTTATTTAGAAGTTGTTTAGTTTCGTTATCATTGCTGTATTTACAAGATATTGACGATAGGTTTCGGTCGACTAAATAGAAGATATTTGATTATGCATCGATCATAGCCCATAAGTTAAAGCACATAACTAAGTTGCTAGCAACATAGACATTCATGTATTCAGAGGTTACATTGCAACCACGTAATTATCCTGATTAATACTTGTCATAAAGCGAGAACCAGGCTTTTCAGTTAATTTGTATTGTTCAGAACCATAAAATCATTTGATAATATCTTCTGATAAATACATATAATAGGTTATAAATTGCGTCCGACAGATTTCTTGGATAAAGGAATTTTTTCTTCCCTAACCCATAAGAATGCCTCAAATATCGGTAAGTTTCGATGGAGCTCACGGCCTAGCGGGCTTTTGACAAATTGGCCACACGAGTTCAAATGTATGTAGGCGAATCTCATTCGACTTTCTATCCTAACGATGAGAATTACCTGCCGAGTTACACAGGTAAAATGATTTTTTTAAATTGTGATATATTTCAGGTAAAATATGTTTTACGCGTTTTGTTTTTATTTTATTTTATTTTCTATTTCTTCTTTATATTTTTTGTTGTTGTTTCTTTCTTTTTTTTTTTTAGTTTTTTATGTATTTATTTTCTTTTTTTTAATTTTGGTTTGTTTTGTTTTGTTGTTTTTCTTTGTATTTTTTTTTTTTTTTTACGTTTTCTGTTAATTTCCTTTATCTTATGTCATTTTGTTATCAGTCGGCGTGTAAATATAAAGTCATTGCATCTATGTGAAATATTACTTGTTTCCTGTTTAATTATAACATATTATTAAAAAGAAAGCACATATATTAATTACGTAATGTCATCTTGTCAAACTAGATTGTATTTAAGACACGAACCCCCCATTAATAAGTAGACTTAATTGATTAAATTTTCCATATTTCACAGTGGCTTTTTTCAATTAATTATCGGTACAAAAACTAGTCATGCTGGTTCATATGTTCAAATATATTCATTACACAACATCATTACACGCACACATTAGAAAATAGGATTGGAAAACAAGCCGAAATCTTTTAGTTTTCCCACTTATACATAGTTTGAATGGAAGGGAACCTTATAAAAGTTCATGATCAGACTTCCTGTTCAGTGTTAACCTCAAAATTAAATCCTATTGAAAAGGCCGTTAGACATGAAAACGCGAAAATTGGTTTACATTATAAGACAATAGATTTTTCCAAATAAGAATTAAACAAATTTATTTAAATCTGAATGTAAATCGAATTTACAAATGAAACAGATAATGGCAATACTATATCTGTGTTACTAGGATGGGGGGGGGGGGGGGGGGGGGGGGGGGGGGAGCTATAAACCACAACATTATGAATCCCCCCAACACACACACACCCTCACATACACCAACGCACGCTCAAACACTTTCCTTTAGCTAAATGATCATGTCCTGGACACACGGCTTCATATAGAAATAACTTCATATGGGATTCAGAAAAAAATTTTTGCATTTATTTCATTAAACGCCCAAACTACTAGTGGCGAATTCAACTCATTTTGTTTATACATAAATCAAAGTCTGGTTTTACACTTGCATACATATACACGCTGAAAGCTCTTGGCGACAAAATGTTTGAGTTATTTTAGTTTCTGCACATTGTTTTCTACTTCTACAAAAAGAAATTATTATTGTAAAGGCGTCATCATTGACCTAATATATTCCAAATCGAACGCGCTAACATTTGAGAAGATCAACATTATAATAATGTCAGTATATATGCCACGACCATTATAACCAACTAGTAAAGTTGTAGAATTTATATTCCTTGCTATCCAGACATGGTGTAGGTAAACGTGTATGAGGTTAGGAATAAATGTGTCATTATTGCTCGACAGAGCGATAAATTTCGCTGAGCCATAATGTATTGCTTGACACTCGAAGGAAAAATAAAGCCTTTTTCAGAGAATTAATGTTTCATTAAGGGATAAAGTAAACTGAATTTGTAAAGCTTATCTTCTAATCTACCATTACCAAATCTTATTACAAATTTGGATGAACCCTTAATACATTGAATCCTTTTGTTGTTTTTTTTTAATTTTGAATACTTTCGGAAAAGAATAACGACCGGCAAAAGTGGCAATAGATCCTAGCATAGCCGTTAAGGCATATGACATTGTTATTTAAAAATCCGTTTTCAACTGTTGCAGTTACATCGCGGAAACGGTAGAAAACAACGTTTTAGTTAATAAAGGGACCGTCATTCCGTCTAATAATGTGAAATCAAACTTGGCCTAGCCCTCTAGGCATTTAACTTTGTTACCAAGTCTTAAGAACATTCGTGAACTTGTGTACAGTTATTGCGAGGAAACTACAGAAAAGGATGTTTTTAGTTAATCAATGGACCATATCACCATCAAATAAATTCAAGCAAGGTTGCAATTCAGCTTGGCCGAAACGTTTGGAGAATGTCTGTTAAAATTTGTTGCAGTTATTTAACGAAAATGACAGAAAACTACGTTTTAGTTAATCAAGGGGCTATACATTGTAACTCCCACATAAGTGGCAAGTGAACTTGGCCTAACACTTAAGGCATAAAAATTGTTACATGTTACAATTTTAAAGGAAATCCGTTAAAATTTTGCAGCAATGAAGAGGCAATCGCATCAGACCGAGCCCATAAAATTGTAATCTTGTTGACAAGTTTTAAGAAAATCCATTCACATTTGTTGACTCATTGCACGGTGATGGTTGGGGAACAATACTCTAGGACTCTCATCACGGATGTTACGTTGAAAAAGTCATGAAGAAAACAGTCTTAAATATTCCAATTATGTGAATCTTTTATTGTTCCAGAACTCATTGTGACAATTAATTATAATCCTTTTTCGTTGATGTATGATAAGTTCATTGTTCAATGTTTTGCAATGACTTCGTATCAACGTACTAGTATTTCATACAACTTTTTAGTAACATTTTGTATGTTTTTTTATCATGCATGTGAAAACATATTACCTACATACAACCGCAAATATAGTGTATCAAATTAATCTCCCTGTATAGTGCAGTTTTTGTATTGATTACAGGACATTTGATGTCCAGTGACGAGTAGACGCGTCTATAACCCTGTGATTGTATGGCTATAGACCGACCTATATGTCTCTAGAATCGTACATTAAGCATCGCAGTGGGGTAGGTTGTGTTTTAATTGCTATATGTAAAAGTTTTTGTGTGGTTTTAATGGTACGTATTTGTAAAACATTCGAAGCAAAAAGAGCATGTGGTTGTTTTAAGTAATAAATAAGATTTATCGAAGTCCAATTGTGTGATGTTGAATGTTTAGTTTAAACATTATTTATTCATTATACAACATCATTACACACAAAAATTAGAAAATAGGATGGGAAAACAAGCCGAAATATTATAGTTATTATTTTCCCAATTACACATATTTTGAATGGAAGGGAACCTTATTAAGGTTCATGATCAGATCATTCCAGTAAAATATTACTTGCTATTGAAATAGTTTTTAAAAACACTAGGGTATTTGCGAGATTAGCTATGGTTTAACCTGTGTTTTTTGTTTAGATAGAACACTCTTGTATTCACAAAGACTTGCCAACTCGTCCTAATAAACCAAATTGTTTGCTCGTTAACATCGAGAATAAGTAGAAACTTTTTAAAAAAAATCTATCTCAAAACAGGTAACAGGTACGAAATTATACTTTTCCATGGGTAATCATATGACATTAACAGAGGTATTTCTATGTATATATGTCTATTGTATTTCTGATATGTTAAAATCGTCAAAAAAAATAAAAGAATTATAAAAATAGGTAGTCCTATACTTGAATTGTAAAAATGCATTTTAGATTATAACTTTCATGCTGCAAACTCAGCTACCCTATGTAACAACAGACCTCTTCTGAGGCGTAGGTACATGTGTTAATGATTTTTAGGTATTTATAATCAATATTCAGGTAAAATTTTGCTAGCAGTACCTTTCAGACAAATGGATACACAGCTTGTTTTTTTTAGAATGATGCTAGTTCCCGAAATGGCTCTGGATTTTTTTGGAAAGGAAATAAATGCTGTCATTGGAGTTGTTAATATTTGGCAACGTATAGGTGAAATACACAGATAGAATGTCACTGGATTGTAAAAGTGCAAGGTAACCGGGGTCCATTATTGGTACAATATACATATTCAATGGAATCTTACGTAACAACGGTTTTTCAATTTCGTTAAATAGCCAATGCAGTACCTCACCAGCAAATCATGTTTGGAAGCCAGTGTGTTGTCTGCGGTCAAGCATGACGTTGTTACATTATGATTCACTGAGAGCGTTGTCTCAGTAGCCTTGGACATATACGGTCAGGTGTGATTACCGTAGTCGCTTCGTAATAAGACATGGGTTTACAGGTAAAATAAATCTGAACAGTGATTTCATGTCAGAAGTTCGGTCATGAACCTTAATTTTTTTTTTTTTTTGAATATTAGAGAGTGGCGCTTTTTACACACTGGTAGGTGGAATTAACAATATGTAATGCTGCAGTGACTCCTCATTGGAGAACGAAACCTCAACGACATTACGGTATACGACACTCGAAGACAATACATCCAAACGTCCATTAACCACAGTAAGGAAACCTTCTCCATAAGAACAGTGACAATATAGAATACATTACCTGAATATGTTACTGCTGCAACTAATAGCAATAGTTTCAAACTGGATAATTAAAGAGAAAATCAAAGAACAATAAGTACAGATGAGAAATCAAATACGTTTTTATATTCATATTTGAAGGACAGTAATGTATTATAACATAAGGTACATGTAAATGTTCATATTTTAACGTGTTCATATTCAAGTGCAAACAACTAAATAAACGGACTGGCGAACCGACAATGCTTTCCATTGGAAACATTGTTTATAAAACGCCATTAGCGCAGTCAACATTTACCGAAATTCTTCTAGCAGTAAAATCGCTGAAATAAGATTACCGCTTCAATGTATATGTTGGCAGTATTTGATTTCGTTATTGTCTTATTTATACTATGATGGATGATGTAAAGATTATTCAGTCCCTACCAGAAATAAGTTTTACTTAATATTTGTACATTTAATTTTAAGGTAAATGCCAACGCTACAAATGTATTTCTGCTAGTTCACATGTTGATTGTGAACCTTAAGTTACAGATATAAAAGTTAATATTACAAACATTTGAATATCATAAAGGTACAGTAGTTGAAGCCACAGTGTAGATAAAAGGGAATAAACAATACCGACATTATCATTCAAGCTCGAAATCGATTAAAGGAATATTACTAGACTTCTGGAATTGTACAATGTGAACAAGACCAGATGCGTCATAGCGGAGAGTGAATAACGTAATCTAACATGAGTCTGTTCCATGGAGAGGGATATCTCAACCCGGGTGGAAGAGTTTGGACAGTCAGCACGAGACTTGCCATGACCAGCCAAACCCTTACACGAGGGTAAAGATATCCTTGTTTGCGGGAAAGACCCATGTTTGATTATTTTTCTCACATACTTGCGAGCACATGTAAGTTTTTTCTATGAAAGTCTTTCATCGCGCCATCTACAGTGCTTCTTGGAATGTGCGTCATAATTGATGATGTAATCATTTACAATCTGGTTTATCAACGTAAAATGATGACGTTACGTTATTATGAGAAGCATCATTTAGCTGTATATACCCCCTGTGTTAGATCGAATTATGTTTTCCCTAGTCACGGCCGGATAACCCTGTGAAGTATGTGAGCATGTGTCATTCTGTTTCGTTGATGAAACTACTGTTGAAAACCTGCGTTATATTCCTGGTTAAGTCTTATCGAGTATTCAAACGGAACCACTAGGCATGTCAACAAGAGTCAAACCAGATATTGGTGGCACCGGTAAACATTGAAAAGCATTGATGCGGAAAACAATGAATACCATAGGTTATCAATTATTAAACCTTAAATGACAAACATCAGCTTAAACATAAAACGCAAACTATAAGCTATATTTATTATACACAATATACCCTCCACAAAACTGTATTATACATACAAAATTAGTCATTCAAAACTGGTAGCATTTACGGAACATGTACAATGTACTACTTTAATGAGTATTAACTAGCCGGATACAGTATGCAAAGAAATAATAACAGCGTCATTCAATTTGTAGCAGAACTGGTGGGCTAAATGCCGATTATCAGTTGGCTAAAATGTTGAAGCGTCCGTGTAGAGTTCGGAGGGCTAGGGTTCGAGTCCTGGTCTGGTTAATGCATCTTTCTTCTCCTGTTATATTTAGAGCTGAACACACTAAATACCCCTCGATATGGTATAGGGTCTCGTATGTATCGACACGGAAATTATATATTCCACATTAATTACTTTTTATTCGACTTACTGATCCTCCGAGTAAAATCATCTTCTTACAGTGTCACAGACGTCATTACATAAGTCATCAAATATGTTATCTTCTGTAATACTTGCTAGGATAAAAGAAATATATCATATTTTGCACAGATATATCTAGCTGTATCAACATTGTGAGTTTATAAGGCATCACCAAATTAACTTAAGTTGTTTTATCGGAACTCCCTTATATAAAAGTAAACTTCAGAATTCAAATAATGAAGATGTGGGATCTCCTAAAATCCGCAAGGATAGTCGTTGCTTGTTCTTACATTTCACCACCAATAACAAAAAAAAACAAAAAACAAAAAAAAATGCTGCTCTGTATACATAAAGTATGAAATTAGAATAATTCTGCTTATAAAAACATAAAAGCCACCACATACATGAATGTCCTAAATCTCTTTTCTCTTTTAAACAAGTCACTGTAAAATCATATTACAATGGTCAAATGACAGCAATAATTATCTTACTCTGTCATTGAATGAATTTGAAGATCTGACAAAAAAACTAGCATTTATAAGGTGTTAGCTCCTAAAGAATGAATGACTAACATTTTTTTTTCGAAAATGTCACCTTAAACCAACACCGATTAGTACAATATACTACTACACTGTAGCACGCGTTTGCGCAGAAATATATTTGTAATTCACCGTAGTTTGCATTTAAACCGTTTGCAAATGACTAACCTAATAAAATCAAGATGAAAAACACAAACATATGTCACAGCTTATTCCCAAATCTTTCTGTTGACAATGTTACAACTAGGATATTCCGAACGGTTATTGGGAATTACTGATAGAGATAGATTCATGGGTCATTTACATACGGTGATAATAGACATAGATAACTCAAACAAATTTAAAAAGGTCTTGCTTTTACGATGCACAAAGCAGGGAGAATGTTAAAAACGTTTACATCAAAAATCAATGTTCGATTACAATGCATATTTGTAAAAGCATGAATGCATTCGACATTAAATATACATGAGGAATTTCATATTTTAGTAATTGCTTATGAAATATCAAGCATTTCCAAAGCATGCTGTTTGACTTTCATCCTGTCTGGTTTCCCAGAATTCAGTCTGGGTATTGCTTCAAAACGTAAGTAATATGTAGGAGCGTCACCGGTGATGGTGTCACCAAGCCTTTTCCTGCAATGCAACTCGACATCCGCCATAGTTACGCCAGTGCTTTGATCTAGAACCACGCATGCGCACACGTCTTCGTACACCCGTTGATCCGGAACCGCAACCACGACAGCAGCTTTAACTTCTGGTATTTCGGCGATACATTCCTCCACATCTCCAGAAAGTATTTTAAGAGTCATTCGTTTTATGACATTTTCTAATTTGCCTTTGATGAAGAGGCTGTCATCACTCCTTATAAATCCGATGTCTCCAGTATTCATCCATCCATCTGTGAGGGTCATACGGTCGGTCCCTAGTACGGTTCGATAGCCCTTTAACATCCAGGGGCATCTGATGCAGATTTCCCCGAGCTCCTCCCGATGTACCGTATTCCAATCTTCGTCAACAATGTTTACCTCCATTCCGTCTGATAGAGACCCAGGCGCTCCTAGTTCCATGTTGTCTTTCACTTCAATGAATGCCACTACAGACAGTTCCGTTGAGCCATACCCTGCAATCAGCGTGTTACAAAATTTCCCGCAAACATCAGCCATGTGTGAACCTATTATCTGTCCTCCTGTGACTATTGTCTTTAAACAATAGTTGCTTCTCAATATTTCCTGTTCGTTTGCAAGAAGATCTAAAATAGTAAAAGGCATCAATAATGCATTGGTACATTTTTCTTTTACAATGTTATCCCAAAGTCCAAGCACTCCGCTTTCCTTCAGAGTTATCCGCCCATCTCTGAAAACACGTGTGTCACCGTGTATGAGGTTGTAAACAACGGTTCCTCCAATCCATGTAAACGGCCTGTCGTTGTACATCGCCCCAGAATTATCGCAAATATCTTGACCTCTCGAAAAAATTCTTGATGAACTTGTATTCACCAAACCGAAATGGGTATGTTCGACCATTTTCGGATGTCCAGTAGACCCTGACGTCATAAAAACTATAGCTGTTTTCTCGGGATGGATCCTTGTAGGAATTAACCCCTGCGTTCCTTCTTTTTCGTTTCCAATGGTTTCAATGTCGGGTATATTCATCCCCGTCCATTTCTTCAAAAGGACTATACACGGAGCTTTAGAGTCTTCGAAACTCATCTGTGAAATTTTTGATGGATTTGCACATACATCCATCGTTCCCTTTATTTCATTCATTAAACTATCATCCCCATCAGTGTCCAAGAGAACCGCTTTGCAAGAAGCTGATTGTAAGAAACTGTACATTTCCTTCAAAGATCCAGGTTTTGCCAAATGTACCGACACCCCTCCAGCAATTAGAATGGCAACTTCGCCAACAATCCATGCTATTGAATTTGGTCCTAGTATGCCGACAGAATCCCCTGTTTTGACACCCGTAGACACCAGAAATTTGGCAACCTTTTCCGCCTTAGCACGCAGGTCAGCGTACGTAACAGCTTGCCGCGAACCATCAGGAAGGCAATGGATACATATCTCTTTGTTTGAAAACTGGTCTGCTTTCTCATGAAAGACATCAATGACGGATTTATATAGCAAAGAGCGATGCTGTGGTGTTGATACGTAGCTATATTGGGCCATTTCTGCACTTTCTGAAATAGCATTCAGAAACTTATTTAAATCTATATTGAAATATGAGAAATATTATATCTTAAATTAAGATGTATCACAATTACAGATCTGGAGATGACAAAACAAACAAATATACACCCTATATCACCATTCTTTGTCTTATGTCACCAACAGAATAAGGCATTTTACATAAAGGCTCCTGAATAAAATCATTGTTCATATATATCTAGGTGTTTGATAGAACAGTGAGTTGAGGAGTATTATTTTTTCTATTCAAAAATTGATATAATTGATAAAGAAATGTCATCATTTTGTCGAATGTCAAAGTGTTCTTTCGTGGATTAAATACTAATTTTGTATTCCTTAAACGTGTGATAAAATACACACTTGACACAGTATCATTATGAGATGTAATCAATTTGTTGTAAACAGACGATATTGCTTCATGTACTTGTATAAATTCACCCTACCTCAGGAAAGAAATGACCTGGGAAAACAGGCCGGTTCTGATAATGTAAAAACTCTATAGGAATGAACAATGAAAATATTAACGAATTTCCCTTCAGAATATAATATTAATGAGGAATCGGTTATTGTCGGCAGGGAAAACATCAGCATTCATTCTGTATCTTCGTATCACTCATCAATAATTCATATTAGGTTGGTATTAATTTATTCATTTTATGTATCAGCAAGACTGGAAAACAGCGACAATGGCAGCATATCCACCATCAAATCAAATGCCTTTTAGCTATTTTGTTCACATTTCTACATTTACATTTGCATGATGTGATACAAAATGTACTAACTAGAAGGTGCTAGAGTGCTAAATGTTGTATTTACAGGAAACGGTCTGTTGATAACGTCATGATACGTCATCATACCGTCATGATACGTCATCATAACGTCATGATAATGTCATTGCAATTCAGTTCAGTGGTTCAATTATGAAAGTTCCTGATGATTTGTTAATTAATAATTAAGGGTTAAGCTAACCCTAACCCTTAAATGACCATAGCTGTTGACAGGACATTACACAAAACCAAACCATATCCACACAGGAGGGTGCCTTCCTTAAATGACCATAGCTGTTAACATGACATTACACAAAACCAAACCATATCCACACAGGGGGATGCCTTCCTAAATGGCCATAGCTGTTGATAGGACGTTAAACAATACAAATCTAAAGCAAAAGGTAGCAGTTAGGAATGTATACCCTGTACATATAAAAAGTACTTAACTTTTTAAGAAAGGTACTTTTATGTTCCTTTCTGTATTGCATGAGAATCCACAATAGACTTATCTTGATTTACATCAAAAACAATTAACGATTGCCTTCAGACAAAATACTTCTGAAGAAGCCGAACACACCAACTGCATATCTTTTAGTATAGCTTTTTCATTCAAATACGTATATAATGAATTCACTTGATACTCACAACATGGAATTTCGAGGTAGCATCAACCAGCCGCTCACGGAACATTGTTATTCTGGGTCATCGTCGGTTTGTTTTGCTTTAAACTGGAAAATTATGGAAGCTCTGAAAGACCAAACATAGCTCACCGTAGGATCATTGCTTCACCTATGTTGGGGCGTTTTGTCTCGTTAACGTTGTTCATGTGAATTTGTGTCTAAATTTGCGCAGAAATTTCTTTTTAAGCTTCATAAAGATGTCATACAAATACAGAGATATAATGTTAATTTAATCATAAAATATTATAGGACAGGTTTTTACTTCTGCTTATACGATGGTTGTATCGAATCTGAACCATGAGATGGCAACGGGCTATTTCATCACAACATTTCTTTTCTCGCACTCTTGATTAACAAAATCTGACATGGGTCTGTCTCGTGGACAGGGATATCTCAACCCGAGTGTAAGAGTTTGGCCAGACAGCACGAAGCTTGTCGAGTGCTGGCCAGCCAAACTCTTACACGTGGGTTAAGATATCCTTGTTCGCGGGAAAAAAACATGTTTGATTATTTTTCTCGCAAGTTTTTTTATGAAAATTCTCATCGCGCCATCTACAATGCTTCTTGGATAAAGTGTCGAAATTGATGACGTCATCGTTTACCAGATGGTTACCAAACGTAAAATGATGTTATGTTCTTGTGGGCAGCATCGTATATGCAGCTATTTTTACCACCTTATGTTTTCCCTACAACCTCGGGACAACCCTGTGGATTATATGAGAAAGTTATATCCACAATTTTACCGGAGCAATTTTCCTATTTGAGCTATCTCGACAATCGTATGACGTCACGGCAACAAAACAATGGCGTCACGTCGTCAATTCAATCACATCACATCAGTATTAGCAACATAAGAGGTAAACAGGGTAAGAGAAATAACAACGTCATATTATAGTAGCCGTGATGTCATTGCATAGATGACGTGAAGTCATACGATTGCTGAGAATGCACAAAGAACACGTGCAGCTTGTCTCAAACCTAGGCTGGGAAAACGAAATTTTATAACGATATTCCTGTCCAGAGTAAGATGAAGTGGGAATCTGAACCCTAAGGGGAAGAATCTTAAGTTGCCAAACACGAAACATGCCGAGTGATGGAAGATTCATTAATCTTACGCGGGGAGCAATAATTGAACACGGCGACGTGGCGATAGAGGAGGCGAAAAGACAATAGTAAACTATACCATTGATGATTAGGCGATTGAATCTTGAATCTGGTGAACTGGAGGGTTTCAAAATATCAATTCACATCAACAAATGTGGAACATCAAAGTATATGTCATATGCATACAAGGGCTTTTACAATATATCGCATTTTTGTCAAATCCTGACGTCAATGAGTCCTACACGTTTGGTACATTCAAATTAAATTATATTTATTCAAACCCACGTTATCTCCCAAAAGTCATTTGCCAACAGCCAGCGGCAAATAACATAGACTCAGGTATCACTGACGTTTGTTTGTTTTCGGGTTTGTGTTCCCTCAACATGCCCATGCTATAAAGAATGTGAAGATCTTCATTGACCTGGTGACCAATACTGACCTAGTGACCAATACTTAACTCTCCATATCCGTCACCTCAGGACCTTCACACATGTGTTGCTACGAAAATTACTGAAGCCATAACGAGACATTGGCTCTAATGTAGCCACGTGAACTTTCCGTTACATTAATGCAGGTCATTGTATGATTGACCTCTGGGTTTGTCCAATCATCTGTCGGTACATTATGGAAACATGGATGCACCATACAAAATACTTTTTTCGACATATGACGTCACACATTTTGTCTCAAGAGAAATTCGCCTGTCTAATACAGAAGATAATTTAAGTTGTTGTTTTTTGCACAAAAACAATTGTATCGATATGTGATCAAGCAGAATTTTACATTCATGGAGATGCCATATATGGCATTGATGATATTAGTTCAATAGTTTGATATGTAACTCACCTGAAGGCTTGAGTCAAATGCAATTATTGAACTATTTTAATAAATTTCACGGCTGTAGCCACATATGTAAGATTATCTGCGTGTTATATCCTACGGGATCAAGGTTTAATCTATACAAACGAATTCATCTGTTTCTGTTCAAAAATAGTCTATCCATAAATAGAGTATACATGATCAATGTCTTAGAATATAAGTAAGCTGTATTTTGACGAGGGTAAAGAAAGACAAAAGTGGCGATCCTTGGCGAGCCGCTTTTGCCTTTCTGTTCCAAGTAATAAAAAAAATACAGCTTGAATTTCAAGACACTGACCATGTATTCTATTTATCCTGCAACAGTCAACAAAAATAAGCATTTTTAAGTGAAACGTTATCAACAATTTTCTAAATGTGTTCATCTTTTAAACGTAGCTTCACTTAGAAGTACATATGTAGGTCAGTCAAATTCATGTACGTGCTAAGAATCTAAAATACGGCTGTTTTCTGTCACTGCAATATACAGTAAAAATATATGTAGTGGGTGTATTCCAACAATGTGGATACCGACTGCAGGATAAATTACTGTGTTCTCCGTACTTCAGTTCAATACGGCGGACACCCATATTACCATTACTCATTTCTGACCTTTCCACAACCTGTAAAATATAGCTTTAGCTCTACATCAAGTTACCATATCAATATAATTAAACAAAATAAGATGATAGTTGCATCAGTATGTCGAATTTATAACAACTTTCGAACTGCATTCAGTTACATCGTGCAGTGAAGACAACCATCACGTGTTGAAGATTAATTTTCAATTACAAGCAAGTCGTCTGTCGACGGTCGGGCCGCTTACAATATCACGGGTCGTCTGTCGAAGGTCGGGCGGCTTAAAGTATCGGGAGTCATCTGCTAAGTGCCGGTCCGTATACAATATTAGAAAACTGTCGACCGTCTTAAGTTGTTTACTTGACCAAGATAACAATAGTAAAATAAGAAGAAGACAACTGTTTCAGCATGTCCCACGCCGTCTGTTACGTGTTTAGACATAATCACATTGGAGGTCATTATTCATTACAGTCGCGATATTTCAGAATATGAGATGCTTACCTTGTATACAGAATATACACGTTTTACGAAGTGTTGATATAGTGCTCAAACTAATTATGTAAAATTATTCTGGATATTGTTGATAAAGAACAGATCACTACCGATTTTTTGTTGATTGACTGAAATGTATGTGTTTTTTTAATCTCTAGACACAGTTATTTAATTTATTATCATACAATTGTGATCAGATATAGGGGCCGCTGTATCTAGAAATGTAACAATATTCAGGTTGCATGGTACATGTGAAAGTCGTTATTTAGAAGTTAATTACGTCGTGTGGAAAATCAAGATTTTTACTGTCAACGTCGCACACGAGTGTCTGGTTTCGAAAATCATATGGATTTCTTATTACCAAGTCAATAAGGCATTACGAAATTACCACTGTTGTGCGAGGTTGTTTTACGGTAGGAAATTATTTTTATTTCGAGTTAGTCAGAGTTTTCACGTTTTTAAAGCTCAAGATTACGAACTTTGACTATTTAGAAATATAAACATACATATACTAAGGTTTTTTTCGTTATTTGGAAATTTCAAGTGAATGACTACACTACTTTAAATCCGTTTTACTGAATTGCAACTTAAAACAAAATATGGATTTCAATTAATCACGCTGTACAAAAAAACCGAAATATATCTTTTAAATTCCGTATGATTGGCAGCTTGTTAATGCAAGATTCCGTTTAATATCATGAATAATTCAAAAGCATTTTGGCACGACAAATAGCTATGAAATGTAAGATTATTAATTAATTATATGATTAATTAATTGTTTATTAATAACTGCTATTTATTAGTTTTAACATAAGAAGTATATTTTGGTTGATATATTACTAGATGAGGATAGAGCCAGAGTGAGCTGAGAGAATGCTAGTATTTCTTCAATCAAATTCCGATTACGCTTTTTTGAAGTTGGTAGACGTATTTTTTATTCTTGGAGATGGATGACAGTTAATTAGTTAGAGAACCAATTTCCTGTGGTTTTTAATTTAATTGTGGGCGTTTGTATACAAAAATGTTAAATCGGTATATCCGAAGCTCCAATGTGTCATAAGACATATATATCGCCGCCCTCTCCTCCCTTGTCATCATTGTTGACTATAGCCAGGGAGCCTACGGTGGTTTTCCCTTTACCAGCGTGCCTGATTAGCCGGAGAACACAGATACATGTATATTGGCTTGGAACTAATAAACACTACACTTTCAAACAAAAATGTCAATGTTTCCGTAACATTGATTTCCTGTCACCTGCATGCACCAAAGATACCCGATTGATCATCTACTTTCCAACGTATGTTTCAGTAACTTTCATTCAAATTATTGAGTCAAATCAGGAAATAATTAAAAACACAAAAAGAAATTTAATTCAAATAATTTGAAAATCGTAACTTTTTTTCCTAATTTGTGTCTTTTACATACTTTATCATGTACTTTGCCTTCAACTTGGTCGATTCTTGCGACCACGCAGAAGACGGCGGGAGCCTGAAGTTGGTTCCGAGTTCCGAGTTCCGAGTTCCGTTTAAGTAAAACGGAACTCGGAACCAGTTCCGAGCTCCGTTTTAGTAAAACAGAACTGGTTCCCAGTTCCGAGTTCTGTTTGAGAAAAACTGAAATACTATCAATTAGCTTTATTGATTAAGGTCCCAGTTCCGAGTACGGTTGAAGAAAAACTGAAATACTATGTATTAGCTTTATTGATTAAGGTCCTAGTTCCGAGTTCCTATTAAGAAAAACGGAACTGGGAACCAGTTTCGAGTTCCGTTTAAGAAAAACTGAAATATTATGAATTAGCTTTATTGATTAAGGTCCCAGTTCCGAGTTCCGTTTAAGAAAAACTGAAATACTATGTATTAGCTTTATTGGTTTTGGTCCCAGTTCCTAGTTCCGTTTAAGATAAACGGAACTCGGAACCAGTTTCGAGTTCCGTTTAAGAAAAACGGAACTTGGAACCAGTTCCGAGTTCCGTTTAAGAAAAACTGAAATGCTGTATATTAGCTTTATTGGTTTTGGTCCCAGTTCCGAGTTCCGTTTAAGATAAACGGAACTCGGAACACAATTCCGAGTCCTGTTTAAGAAAAACTGGAATACTATGTATTAGCTTTATTGGTTTTGGTCCCAGTTCCGAGTTCCGTTTAAGAAAAACTGAAATACTATGTATTAACTTTATTGGTTTTGGTCCCAGTCCGAGTTCCGTTTAAGAAAAAAATGAAATACTATGTATTAGCTTTATTGGTTTTGGTAAAGTTCCGAGTTCCGTTTAAGAAAAACTGAAATACTATGTATTAGCCAGTTCCGAGTTCCGTTTAATAAAATATACTATGTACTTTATCTCAATATGAGACCCGAATCTGAAGAAGAAAAACTACATGTGTCAAATGGGTGCAAAGTCATTTATCATTCACGTATGAATTTGAAGGGACTTGGTCCTAGTTTTCAATTCCGTTGAAGAAAAACGAAACTAGGAACCAGTTCCGAGTTCCGTTTAAGTAAAACGAAACTAGGAGCCAGTTCCGAGTTCCGTTTAAGCTAAACGGAACTAGGAACCAGTTCCGAGTTCCGTTTAAGAAAATATTCTATGTACTTTATCTCAATATGAGACCAGAATCTGAAGAAGAAAAACTACATGTGTCAAATGGATGCAAAGTCATTTATCATTCACGTATGAATTTTAAGGGACTTGGTCCTGGTTTTCAGTTCCGTTGAAGAAAAACGAAACTTGGAACCAGTTGCGAGTTCCGTTTAAGTGAAACGGAACTGGGAACCAGTTCCGAGTTCCGTTTAAGGATAACAACACGACTGATATTGTAAACAGTATTTCAGTTTTTCTTAAACGGAACTCGGAACTGGGACCAAAACCAATAAAGCTAATACATAGTATTTCAGTTTTTCTTAAACGGAACTCGGAACTCGGAACAAACTTCAGGCTCCCGAAGACGGCTACCCGCTTTTTATGTCGAGTACCTGGATTAACCGGAAGACATGCATTAATCGGACGACGGCTACCGGCCTTTTTGTCGAATACATGGATTAATCGTCAGACGGCTATCCGCATTGATGCCGAATACCTGGATTAATCGGACGACGGCTACCTGCCTTTATGTCGAATACCTGGATTAATCGGATGACATGTATTATTACAGTCTGATTATATAAATATGATTACAATAATTATAAAAGTAGTATTCGCCGAGGTTGAGTACATGAGTACAATCTTGAGATGTGTTGTATGTGAGCGATTGTGTGTGCGAAAGGGTGTGTGTGTCATGTAGGATGTAGGTATTCAAGTCTGTATCATAAAGAGTACATGTTTATAGAATTGATTACAAGTTATCACTCTACTCTCTGAATGTTTGTGAGATATAACCTTTGATGCTTACATTCCTTAATCTATTTCTCTCTCTTTATATACTTCACTGTCTATGATATTTACTTTATTGACCTTATTCACTTTACTCTGTATATATGTGGTACCTTTGGAGAGGACTTATATAGGCTTGCCTTTTGTCTAATCCATTTGTTTTAATGCAGTAAAATCTGTTGAAATGAAATACATGGATTAATTGAAAAAACGGCTACCTGCCTTTTTGTCGAAAACATGGATCAATCTCAAGACTGCTGTCATGCTTTAAGTTGAATCAGGTGACCATTTTGAAGACGTTGGTCTTGTTTAAACGGTTCCAAGGATCAATCAAAAGACTTGGTCTCATAATTGTCGAATCCTGGATACAAAGCGCGGACTGCTGAACGCGATTATTTTGACACCGGGAACAACAAAGATGTTTACTTAGATCACCTGTTATGAGTCATGGAAACATCATCAGCCGAAAAATGATTTTGAATTATCTTATCTTTGTCTTGAAAAGTGTTTTGTTGTTTTATGTTTTACAATAGTTAGGTGCTAAACCTAATACCTCCATAATAGTTGATGAAGTGTATCATAGGGACGTGATATTTTTTATTTTCATTTTTTTTTTTAGGGGGGGGGGGGGGGGGGGGGGGGGGGGGGGGAGGCTTTGTTAAAATTCGGTAAATATGACACGCCCATTGTTCATTATATAGAGAAGGGTGGTCACTAAATCAACATACGTTTCTGAAAAAAACATACTTTTATTGGGTGTAGAAAAACATGCTTATGATAGTTGATTAGATCTATAATTTTCCATTTAATAATATCTTATATGTACGTAAAATGTATTCTGTTTCCGACGAAAGTACCTCCGTTTCATCCATAACCACACGTCATTTCCGCGATTTGATAAAAATGCGACCGATGGTGGCACGATGGGAGGAAATCCTGACGTAAACTGTCAACACATAAGGACAGGTTTGTTACGTTTCCATTTTTTGTCACTTGTAGATTTTGCTTGAAATTGTCGCCGTCGATCCATCAACCGTCTGCCTCGAAATACACATACAAACAAAGGATTTGTTAACCCATTTTAAATTTCAATGTCGCCAGTGTTACGACTCAGTAGGCGAGCTGTATAACGTTTTGAGGCAATACAACGAATTGTAACGTTTTCCGAGATAATAATTGTAGTTTATCACAGACTGAGAAAGTTGATCCGTATAGGCGGCGATTTCAATTTCCACGGGTGTTTGTAATTTTGGTATCCTGATCATAATCTCAGAAATATTTGATATTTCGACAATGACTTCAAACATTCATATATTTTGTTAATTTATTTTGTTAATTAAGATCGAGTTACTATCAAACTATCATGAATGAATGTAATGGTTGGTTCATCTAGCCACCTACAACCAATGATTGTCCATTATTGATCTCAGATTTAGTTTCCGTATTACTTATGTATTTTCTTAGGATAAAGTGTGTTTTAAGAATCTTTATGACATTTGCTACTGGAGTTACTTCCCCTTGATAAAAGACCCTTTTCCCGCTGAATGGCCACCATACACCACAGGGTACTAACGCAGTGTTGATTTTTTTCGCTATGCCGGGTCGGTTATGGAAAACCCGGCACGCATGAATGACCATATCTTGACAGACATGTTGGTGGGTCCAGAGACGTATATTTATGACATCTCTGTCTTGTACACGAGCTAGGTGACCACAGCTAGTTTGCTGTTAAGAAACACTAGAAATTGATAATGAAGACATAATATGTGTTGAAAAGGTCATTTATTAATGACAAATCAATTTCAGATATAAAGATATACCCCCAAGTTATACATTAGAGAAATTATGACTATAACAGCAAAGATGGGGTAAAAAATAGGCACTGATGACCTAGTCCAGATATTGTATAGAATGAATATATCTAGGGCAAGGTCATCGCCCCATCCATAGTTATTAAGTGATGTATATATACATGTATATGTTTCTGACGGGTCGAAGCGTTAGTGCCGGGGATTCACGGGTGGCAACATCCTATTTACCACAGCGGGCTGAAGTTAGCAGCGGATTCGTTATTCGTTATTGGGGATTCGAATAACGAATCCGCTGCCAGCAGCGGATTGGGGATTCGAATAACGAATCCGCTGCCAGCAACGTATTGGGGATTCAGTTTTTTATGTTTAAATGATGTTTCTTTTTATTGACGTTTTGACGATTGGATTCAAATAACAAATCCGGTTCAGCCGTGGATTAGAGATTCAGTTACATATAAGTATTTTTCTTTTAATATGTGATTGGGGATATCGAATAACGAACCCGCTGCCAGCAGCGGATTGGGGATTCGAATAACGAATCCGCTGCCAGCAGCGGATTGGGGATTCAGTTTTTTATGTTTAAATTATGTTTCTTTTTATTGACGTTTTGACGATTGGATTGAAATAACAAATCCGTTTCAGCCGTGGATTAGAGATTCAGTTACATATAAGTATTTTTCTTATTATATGTGATTGGGGATATCGAATAACGAACCCGCTGCCAGCAGCGGATTGGGGATTTGAATAACGAATCCGCTGCCAGCAGCGGATTGGGGATTCAGTTTTTTATGTTTAAATTATGTTTCTTTTTATTGACGATTTGACGATTGGATTGAAATAACAAATCCGTTTCAGCCGTGGATTAGAGATTCAGTTACATATAAGTATTTTTTCTTATTATATGTGATTGGGGATATCGAATAACGAACCCGCTGCCAGCAGCGGATTGGGGATTCGAATAACGAATCCGCTGCCAGCAGCGGATTGGGGATTCGGTTTTTTATGTTTAAATTATGTTTCTTTTTATTGACGTTTTGACGATTGGATTGAAATAACAAATCCGTTTCAGCCGTGGATTAGAGATTCAGTTACATATAAGTATTTTTCTTAGTATATGGGATTGGGGATATCGAATAACGAACCCGCTGCCAGCAGCGGATTGGGGATTCGAATAACGAATCCGCTGCCAGCAGCAGATTGGGGATTCAGGTTTTTTTTTATGTTTAAATGATCTTTCTTTAAGTTGACATTTTAATGTTTGGATTTAAATAACGAATCCGCTGCAACAGTGGATTGGGGATTCAGTTACATATAAGTATTTTTTTCTTATTATATGTGATTGGGGATTCAAATAACGAATCCGCTTGATAAACTATGATTGGAGATTCGATTTTACATTTTTATTTTGTGATTCGAATAGCAAATTTGTTGCCAATAGCGTATTGTGGATTCAGTTTATGATGTTTAATTGACGTATTTTATCATAAATTACGAAAATGGTAATTTGCGGGTATTACAATGATATAATTACTTGGTAATTCAATCAACAATAATGGAATTCTAGTTCAAATCTGCTGCCAAGAGTTTCTTTCTTGTGGGAGGTTTATCGTCTCTTTACAAGTAGACAAAGTTCTATGTTTCTTCGCCAGCACTCTATGTTATATATTGTAATATATAAAGACCAGAGTATCATTTCGATATAGCTGAAGGTTTGATTGGAATGCAAACATGTATACGGAATCTAAAATTATATCAGTAAAATAATCTTGGTTATTATATTTATGCTACAAATAGGATAATATTGTTAAACTATTCTGCTGTTGTTCGAATCTCCAATCATATATTAAAAGGAAAAATATCAATTGAACATGTATGTAACTGAAACCCCAAATCATATTTTATAAGAACTAGAAATGTCTGTAAGACATAAATGGTCCCGTCTTCACATGAAATTAGTTATCGATACTTGGATAATGTTTGTATTTTAACCAATAAGGGGCCAGGAATTTTTTTTCTTCTTCTATTTTTTTTTTTTTTTTTTACAAAAATAAATAATGCCATTGTCTTTGTATAGCCAGACTGCATATTATACCAAATTTCATAAAAGTCGAACGATATTTAAGTATCGACCAATCAGAAATCTCTATTTGGCGGCCATCTTGAATCGTTATTCTGTTGGGGTGTTTTTTGTTTTAATTGTTTATAATGAGTGCTGTCATGGTATCATTTCTCCCATCAATATCCATAATCAGATAGAACAAACGCTATTACAGGATATGTTTTAATAAAGTTTAATATTGAGGCGGGACGGGACGGGACGGACACGCGAACACTATTTATTAGATTTTTACCTGTGAAATATTGAGAATTATTCATTCTATCAAAATGATATTTTGAAAAATATCACTTTTTCTGATTTGACCAATCAGAACACTGCTTAAAAACGACAATGCGGAAAGTAAAGAGTTGAAATTATAGGATGTATAATGTAAGATAGAATATAGGCCATATAACGTCACAATTTTGCGTACATTTGTAAGCCACTGACAAGGGACTACAATGGATTCTGGGAGAGATTGAGCTGCCTCGGTATATTTTACTATGGAATGTAATGAACAGAATATTTAACAGTATCTTCAGTAATACCAAATATATTTCATTCGTGTTGCTAATATTTTTTTTTAAAATATCAAATAATTAGCCACATTCATAAAATATAGTTGGTATTACTGAAGACACTCCTCTATACCACCATCCCCCACCATTTCATGGCAGGGGGTATAAAAATAGCAATTAGGCTTAAGAAACTGAATCCCCAATCCGCTGCTGGCAGCGGATTCGTTATTCGAATCCCCAATCCGCTGCTGGCAGCGGATTCATTATTCGAATCCCCAATCACCTATAATAAGAAAAATACGTATATATAACTGAATCCCCAATCCGCTGCTGGCAGCGGGTTCGTTATTCGATATCCCCAATCCCATATAATAAGAAAAATACTTATATGTAACTGAATCTCTAATCCACGGCTGAAACGGATTTGTTATTTCAATCCAATCGTCAAAACGTCAATAAAAAGAAACATCATTTAATCATAAAAAACCGAATCCCCAATCCGCTGCTGGCAGCGGATTCGTTATTCGAATCCCCAATCACATATTAAAAGAAAATACTTATATGTAACTGAATCTCTAATCCACGGCTGAACCGGATTTGTTATTTGAATCCAATCGTCAAAACGTCAATAAAAAGAAACATCATTTAAACATAAAAAACTGAATCCCCAATCCGCTGCTGGCAGCGGATTCGTTATTCGAATCCCCAATCCGCTGCTGGCAGCGGATTCGTTATTCGAATCCCCAATAACGAATAACGAATCCGCTGCTAACTTCAGCCCGCTATTTACCACCACGTGTGTATACTCCTTGCAAACCAGCTAACACACTCCTATCACAATCTCGTAATATTGATGGGGCATTAGACATACTGTAGCTAGAACGGACCTGTATTGCATGGCAAATAAAATAAAGGAAATAATAACACGAGCTCGACCCCCACTGAAAAGACCGCAGCCTCAATTAACCCTTTTCCATTTGGTTGGCTAAAACAAACAGTGCTACAATTAAAATATGATACAGCCCTTCCCCCATCGCGACCTCGCGAAACTCTTAATTGTCTCAACAACGTAGGGCCAGTGGCCTCGTTACATACTGTACAATGCGGGTACTTGTTATTTTACTCAATGTAAGCCTGCTCATGTGTGTCTCTCTTGTTTTCAGAAGAATATAGTGTCAGTGTCTCTCAATCAGAAACTCCGTCAAAAAGTAGTAAGTGGGCTCCAGGTTACCGGCTCTGGTTCTATGAATGAGGAAGCTTGGGACAAAGAACCAGATTCGTTGATGGTGTGTCGAACGGTTTTCATATCATGGACAAATACCAAGTTGAGTCCTCTGAACAAGAAAAAAAAACAATGCATGCAACTTGCCTAAATATGAAGTGGAGGAGAGGAATAAAAAGTAAGTAGGTCTGATAAGTCCACTATAGTGAGTGTTATCGGTGTACTACCAAAGTCTTATGGAAAACTGAGACACGGGCATGCTACTGGCAGTCAAGCTGGTAAGTCGCTAAACAACTGTGTCGTAAATGATTGTAGCTGTTCAAACAGTAACAACCAGGCATGGTCCTTGCCAAAGTAGACCCCAGCTTTGCATTTCGCCCAAATATCCTTATACTGGTTAAAAATGGACTTTTATAGGAGAAACAACTCCAACATACCTTTATGATGCCTTCACCCGATTGGTGCAAAATGGCCCTCAGATATGTCAGACTCTAAGTAGCGCAGTCTGCAGAATTATGCATCATAGATGCAGTTCCGCAATTTTGTCCTACTTAGAAGAGGTTCTGGTGCTTGGAGAAACACACTACATTTGTTACACGGCATTTCGCCGACTAGAATTCGTCATGAGCTACTCAAAGTTGGTAAGTCCATCACAAGTTCTAATTTTTCTTGGTATTGGGATATGCACGTTGCAAATGACTTATTCGCTGCCGTAGAGTAAACCTGTTGCAATTATGGTACCGGACATTTCCCAAAATAAGAAACTTGCTAGTAAAACAAAAATTAACAAAAAATACTAGTTGGAGTACATTTTGGTAGGCTAAACTTTGGTTCCAAAATTGTGTGTGGCGGTAGAACCTTTGTCCGTCGACTTAATTCACTCAAACTTAGTTTATAGGAGCTACAAACAACGTGCTTTATTGGATAACGAATTTGTCATGGATGAAAAAGGTGGAACTAATGCTTTTATGAATCATTTCAACTGTACCAGCATTATTCAGAACTCGCTAGTTATCTCCCTTCAGACAGAAGAAAAGGAGGTGGGGGTTATTTCACAGGTGACATTTTAACAGGGCTTTTGCTTTTCCGCGCTATTAATAGAACATATTAATGTTCAGTAGTTACTTTTGAAGCTGATAGTTGTTTGTCGTTTGGTGCATTTTTGAGGAACAAACGTATGGTGATATAAAGTGACATAAAGAAATGGTATAGCTTGGCTAAACAAAGGGTCCTGTCGAAAGCATGTCGGCTATGGCAGTGTGTCGCCTGCTGTTTTGGATAAAAGGGTTCCTAACTGTCACTTAACGGCAAACTATTTGCCTGATAGGAATTATTTGATAGCTGATACTGCCTCGGGTTAATATGAGCCAGGACAATTGACTAAATCCAACCCTCCATCCTGAAGTATGTGTCATCGTTATATCTGTTTTGCAAATGTTGTAGTTTTCTAAGAAAGAGTAACAAAGACTTTAAAAAAAAGATGTGAACAAGCATCACCATGACAACAAACACGACACAGTTTAAGTGTTATACACGTGACAGGCTTAACAAAGTGGCTATTCCTGTGGATGCTGATGTTGTACAGTTACAAGTGACATATTTAGTATAGGTACGACAGTTAAAGAGGCTTACCCGCAGACGGACCGGTAAACGGCACATCTCTGATCACTAAATAAACTTCAGTACACGTTTCTATGTGACAAAATTAGAGGCTTTCCGACTTTATTTCTTGAAAACAATTACAGAATATGTATTTAAAAGACGTTTTAAAACTCAACCTGAGAGGGAAATGTATGGAATATAACGGCAAATCTTCTTTGTAAATCGCCGCTGCCTTTGAAGTTATCACTGTGCGGCACTGTGCACGTGCTTGTTTCTTTGATGTGTCAATCAAATTAGACTCCACTTTATAGCGGAGACTTATTTCGGGTTGCGATTAAATAAATAATATTTAAAACATGAGGTTTTAATATCACTTTTCAGCGTTTTACAAGGAAAATAAAATGAAAAACTCAACAATTCCAACAATCTGTCATGTGTAAAAAATCTTTTTCTATTAGCCAATTTTTCTGATCTCTCTGCCTGCAAGCCTCTTTAATGTATGCCGCTGTTCGCCAATATCTAAATAATTTGACTCACATAGATTTGAAAAGCTTTCTGTGGGTCCTGATGTTGTACAACCATAAGTGACATATTTAGTACAGGTACGACAGCTTATGTATGCCACTGTCTGCCATTATCTTAATGATTTGACTCACATAGAATTTAAGGGCTTACTGACCCTTTGCACGGAAATTTTCCATTCTTTGTTAGTTGCACGTAACTATACTGATCCACTTAGTCCTCTTCTTTTATTATCCAATAGCAATTGTCTTTCCTACTGTGTTTTAAGAGGTAGATAATCAGTTGCTCTTTTGCATGCAGGCATTAAAATTATAGTATCAAAGGCCATTACTTCAGAAGAAGGGGCGCCATCTGCTTAGGCAAACCTTGGGTTGGCATTGATGGCATTAAGTCTGTTCAGTTTTTGGTATGTGATGCAGTTAACCGCCATATTGACTCTAGTTTTGACCACATTTTTGGTATATTGCAAATTTTGGTTCGTCTTTGTGCTGGAACTTCGAAGATAGCAGTAAGTAAATTGTAATTCATCTCATTTTTCTAATGTATTACGTAAACATTGTTCATCCAACCTCCAGACTGGAGTATCTAATTAATGTACTTGTGTTTTATATCAATATAGATATTTAATTATATCTATGTTCGTTGTCTCTGTTATATGTCTAGGTCATGTGTTTGGCTAATATCTTTTGCCAAGTTGAATATATACGCATGTCTTTCATCTTTTACTATTTCTACCTATTATACATTTTGGACTCAAAATAAAGAGAATCGTGATGAATAAAAATAATCGATTGCAATAATTACAGTTAATTAATAATACATATGAGCAGGACATAAGGCAGTAAGTATATGCTATACAATACACACATACATATCTATATACACTTATAAATAATGTTAAGCTAAGGTAGCTTTATTTGATTTTTCAAGATATGTTCCCCCAAGTTACCTTAAAACAACAGTTTTTTGGTCTCGGTAACTAAAGACATAAGTTGACCTCTGTGTCCAAATCTGGTTCTATGTAATGCTTGATAGAATATAATGTCATTATTTATTCTGTTTACTGATCAGTAATATTTTCTGCATTTATTTTGCACATGATTTCATTTTCCCCCAGAATGTACATAGGCACATGGTATTTACCCCTTTGTTTTCACATAAAACATGATAGTATTATTTTCTTAGTATGTAGAACATATATTGTTTGTAAGTATAATATTATGAGGACAAGAATTGAACAATAAGTTGCATATCATATTGATATCATGATAGTTTTAAGTGTGGAAGGCTGAAGTAAGGCTTGCAGACAGTTGCATTGTACTCTAACTACCAAGTGAAAACTGCCAGATTGTTTAATGATGATACTGGTATGTTTGGAGTATCATGGTCGCCTGTAATATTCTTGACTTATGTGTGCATTATCCTACTGTCAACATCATTTGCACAAAATGTGTATTTATAGTACATTGCATATGCATAAAATTAAAGAAAGAAAAAAACATTAAAACAGACAAAGTAAAGAAATCCATTGGAAATGTATACACAACATGAAAATGGGACTGTCTGCTTGTAAATGTACTTTTCAAGGTCACCCTTGAAAATAAACAGGATTTGATTTACAGGTATATTTTCACAAAAGAAATATGTGTATGGTACCTCTTAAGATTAAACAATAAATAGTATCCCTGAACATCATCACATTACTATTTTTTAAACAGCCCTGCTGTCACTATTTAACTTTAATCCAATTATTCTTTCTACCTAATTGTATTTTTAGAAGTCAAAGAAATTAAATAAAATTTGCACACAAAGAAAATAATGTATAGATTAGTAAATAATGTTATACATTCTACCAAAATGTTCAAATTAGTTCGAGATCCAATTGGTAATAATTTGATGCATACTTCTTTTCTGTAGGTTAGATACTAAAACATAACATTTTATGTATTCATAATATAGGCGCTGAAATCTATTATGAGAAAATATGATACATTGCACATGTATATGTTATTTGAAACTTTAAACATTATAACTATAGGCTGATACAAGTACGCAGGTTATGAAATTGGAGTCTATCTGATAAAGAATTATACAGGTATATTTTTATATAAGCATAGGTATACATGTAATAAAAGTTGTCAAATTGCAAGAAAATTAGCATATTGTATATTAGAATTCATATGCAAGAGAAAAAAATATATGTGACCAAAACATGTTTTTTCTCCGGAATTTAGCAAAGCTGTTTTCATCCCAGTAGGCATGTATATATGAGCTTGAATACTGGCTACTGGCTTAGTTACTTTTCTAATACCAAAAGCGTTCCTGATTAATCAACAGTTTCATTAACAAGAACATTAGATGCACTTTGCGATTCAATATATTTTACGTCTGCTAGCTATAAGTCTCAGACAATTTTTTTATCTTACGCCGCCCGTCATAAGTTTCTCACAGTGTAATCAACTGTTAATCATGCATTTGGAACAATGACTTGCGGTCATTTTAGACTGACTGGTGCTTCTTAATCTTTTATTATTTATAGGTTCAAATTGTGTCTTTTTTTTCCTTTTTTTTTTCATTTGCATTTGCATCCATAAGTACTTACCATAAAAGCGATTCGTGCTGTAGAACTAGTGAAGATAATGGTCTGAATCTATATTTAGATTCCCGAATTAATTTTCCCATCGTACGATGTGCATCTGATTTTTGACTGACGTCTATTGTTAATCTCGATGTGTCCCGGGAAAAATAATACGAAGGGCCTCAAAATAGTCAGCTAATGATATGCAACTAGAGCTTATGAATATTAACTGTACCGCCATCGGTCGGATTTTTTTCGAAATCGCAGAAATGGTGTATGGTTTCGGATTAAACGTAGAAAAAATAATCAATATTTTTAACGATCAAAAGCATGGTTTTGGGGTCGATTTTTTTAAAACATAAATCCTACTACCCTCGCTGTATAATGAACAACGGGGATGTCATTTTAACTGAATTTTACTCTCTCTCTCTCTCTCTCTCTCTCTCTCTCTCTCTCTCTTGCATTTCTGAATAACTACTTAAGCTCTTCACGTGATGCAACTTTGCTGAGAGAACAACAAACTCAAATAGTTCTCTTTCTTTTCAACAACAAAACTTTGGAATCATTTGGATAACATAACTGATCAAAGTATTGAAAACACTAAATAAGATGTTAGTAAGATATTTGGACATGGACAATAGATATTTAAATTTTTTGATTGAAAATGTGCCATTCGAAAGAAGACGTCCTTGGGTCTCAACAATCACCTCAGTTTTGAAATACTTCTGTTGACTTGATTTCTCGACATAAAAGATAGTAAACTGTATTCCCGTCCAAGAGCCATGGAATTTACAATTTACCAGAGCCATCAGACTTTTCTATCTAAAAGGAGTATTTGATCATACCTTATTTGGGTCTTGAGAAGATTTTTGAATCTTTGCCCCTGGGGGTTATGAACCACATAGTTCACACATTTGGTTGACCTTTTCTTCAAAACTCCACGGGCACTGGCATTGGTTTATGGGTTTCTGAGAAGAGTCGATTATGTAAACTGTTTACAGACGCAGGATGGTGGACAAAAGGCGATTTAAATTGTAAACATGTCTCAGGTAATCTAATAAAGAAATTATAGATGGGAACATGATTTTTAAAAAACATTCAATAATAAGTGCTTGTTTTTTAATTAAGAACTAAACTATATCACAGTTACCCGCTTATCAAACACTGGGACTTCAGATTTTTGTTTCGACATTAACTGTCTCTTTAGAGAGGTGCCCAATACTCTCCTGAAATCTGTCCGATTCCCACTCTGCTCCAACCTCTTGTTATAGTGTATGCATGTATAATCAAAGACCTAGCTGAGCCG
Source organism: Pecten maximus (assembly GCF_902652985.1). Taxonomy (NCBI): domain Eukaryota; kingdom Metazoa; phylum Mollusca; class Bivalvia; order Pectinida; family Pectinidae; genus Pecten; species Pecten maximus. The sequence goes on along the minus strand of NC_047033.1, from coordinate 7,734,303 downwards.
ATATTCGTAGAACTGGAAATAAATAATTGATTGTTAATAATGGTTTATGAATGAAATGATTTAAAAAATTAAAGATTACGCTAAAGTTACCTGATATATTATCATGTATCAAAATGACTACCAACAGAAAAATATCAAATACATTCGAGACTTCCTGAACTTAAAATCAAGGAATCTTGACCTTTCAACCCCATATAAAAATGAGGAATCTGGACAAGCTGAGGAAGCGGAATGAAAACTGGTGAGCCGCAAGAGGAATGTTTTGGATGTAAAAATTCGAAGTTAGTGATACGATATGATAAAGATGAATGATTCTTTATGACGGTCGTTTATAGCAAGTGCCGTATCAGTTTTAGTAAATCTGCTTTATAATCGGAGTGAGATGGGATGCTGTTTCGCTCTCGACGAAGTTGACGACCATGTAGTTTGCACAGTACACATACCCCTGCTATATTATTCTTTTAAATCAAGATTGAAATGCAGGGCCTGTGGGAGTGAATGTATAAAAGCAAATTGACTTCAGTTTCAACAATGTTACTATAATGAGCGGTCCGAGTCGACTGTAGATGGACTTTCGATTCGGCTTCGCTTTGTTTGATATCTGGTCATGGATGTGTGCAAGTCTATGGGCCCTCATCACTAGGAAATCTATCGTGCGCGCGCGCGCATGGCATTGCAACAGTCATGTCTCCCGAGATTCTCTGCAACATTCTCATACATCCCAAGGATAAAACATTTTAAGAAAAACCAAACCATGGAATGCGTATATAAAATTGGATGCAAGAACTACCACGCTTTATATATGAAAAAACTGGGATATTTTGTGTCCGTGTTTTTGAACATGAAGCCAAAGTAAGCAATAAATTCACTAGATTAAAACGTTTACCATCCCAGATCAACAAATTGACCATCAACGATTGTGGTCAAAAGATTTGCATCTGCATGGCAAAACTTCTTCTTTTTTATTTCGTTCTATCCTAACGGTAGTTATCTCCCTTACAACAGTAATTACATTTATTCCAAAAACTACTCAGGTCGTTTCAAAATCAATACGTTCTTCGGAGATGATCAATCTTCTTGTTTTCATTGAAAATAATTTTAAAGACAAAATGTTCACAACACTATCGGGGCGTTTGAATAAATTACTATTCCTTATTACATATCTGTTATACGAACTAAGTGTCACCTGGGTAAATAGTCCCCAGGGTAAATAGTCCCCAGCCAGTAACGGAGGCTACCGCTATATCGCAAAGTTCTGTACTTCCGCCGGACAGAAATTGAAAAAAAAATGGTACAATATCGATATTATGTTTAGCCTTAGAGAACAAAACGAAACTGCGAAATGAACTGTGAAAAGATATTTTGAAATGAAAATGAGAGGTTGTGACGTCTCGACCGTAAATACCTACATAAAATTTCTCTCTTTAAAGGTTTTTATAAATAATGTAAAATAATCATTTTCTGTAAGAAACAATCCGAATAATCATTTTCTGAATTATGTGCCTCGATAATTGAACATTTTTCATATTTCATATTTCTATAGAGCAATAAATTAGATACAGCTGAGTGTCGATGTGGACATCCCTTTTGAGATTGTTATCATTTTTCTCTTATCAGTCTTTTAACTAACAACTTGCGTATGAAACTAAACACAGAACTAGCATGATCATTAGATACGCTATTTAGATGTGCTTTGAATATCTTTCATATTGACAACAACACAAATTTTCTGGTAGGTCAAGTAGATTTGATTGATCCTACACTTTATTTCCTTTTAAAGCTATATATCTCAATAACCACTTTTTCAATCTTCTATCCATCCGTAATTTTAAAATCTTATATGTTACATGTATACTGATGGTACCATCAGTGAAATACTTCTTTTCACTTTGATAGCACTTTTTAAAATTTTGTGACATCTACGTTTCTTATAATAAATTCTATTGTCCTAAATAGTGAAGTTGCTTTAAATTTTGTGGTGGCTTATGTGATAAAATGCTAATACATTTAGAAAGCTCTCTAGGTCTGTTGATACCGAAAGTAATTAATATTATCAACAGAACCCACACTAACTAAATCACTTTAGATTTCACAGTCGCATGCATATGAAATGTGAATTTTAAAAATGTTTGATATGGCAGTGATATGTATACTGTAGACGATAAAAGATTGGCAATGCCGGCACGAGCGAAACGGCACCCGACCTCAATTCAGTCGTCTAAAAAACATATATTCAAACTGACACGGCGGATACTTTATACGACCGTCATCAAGATTTCTCATTTACATATAAGATTGAAAGGTAATGACCAGGCGATTATATAATGGGCTTCCGCCAGTTGCACTTTTCGGGGTCATCTCCGCAAGCATTTTCACGTCTGTTGACAACCAAATATTGACGTCTGTTGACAACCGAATATTGTCCAGAAAATGCCTAGACTATTTGCAGATCTTTGTCTAGCTTACTTGAGAAACGTTTCTTCTAATTAACGAAGATATATACTTATTAATAAGTCATGCAGTAGCCCACGTTTTTTAAACTGAAAGCAGGCATAGCTATACATTGATGACACGTTAAATTTGAATTATGTATATATATATATACATTAAACAATCAGTTATTGCCCCCTCCAAGACGAACATATTTAGATAAGCAGGGACTCTTACGTACAAGTATACCCTATTATGAGAATTTCATTTTACGTCTAGACCATCTCATGTGCACGTTACTTACGTCAATGTACATGCAATATTTTGATTTCAAAACGCGGATTAAACTACCAAAATGATAGAGTTACAGAAAAGGAAAGGACGATCTCATCACTGACATCAAACACATTTCATCCAATAAAGACAGTGTTCTCACAAACGATGTCCTGTACCTGTACATGTAAAAAAAAGTATGCGAAGATTACCCAACAATGTGCATATAGCGACAGGCGATGATATAACCGCATGACCTTTCAACCTCGTGTGGAAATAGAGAATCTGGACAGTCTGAGGGACAATTTTGCAAAACATTCTTCTGAAGCAGGTGTTCGGCGATGTTCTCGCGGATTATAGTTGTTTTTATGTAAAATGTGTAAATAAGTGACACGGTAGGTTAAATATGACTGTTTCCTGATAATAGTAAATAGTTGGCGCGATGTCAGTTTGAACAAATGTATTTTTTAGTCGATTGAAGTGAGGTGGGTTGCCTTTTCGCACATGGCGGAGCTTCCAATCTTGCAGTTTCCACAGTACACATATCACTGCCATAAAACATAAATAAAATTATATTGTCTATCCAATAGCCGTTAGTAAATATTAGTTTAAAGTCTCATAACTACAATTTGGTTTACTAACAACATTTAAATATAATATACATTTAAATAGTATATTATATAACCTTACGAACGAAAACATCGTTTGCATTTAAGTGTGTTACGATCAAAATGCGACGCGTAGGGTTATTGCACTCATGCGCAACTATAGTGTGAATGCGCAATGACTATTAAAATTTCTGTTTGACTTTTTTCTCAATAAAACATGAATTGAATATGACAGAACTGACTTAAATGTAACGATGAAAAAGTAAAATGCTTGAAAAATCATAGAGGAATCGAAATAAAAAAGATTTTACTGTGGGATTATATTTTGTTTATTCATGTAGTAGAGAACCTTCCCGCCAAATTGGAATCAGCTGTTTAGCGATTCCATTAACTGTCTAGCTGTTACGTCTTACAGACGAAGAAAGGATGCCGTTTTATTTTCTTTTAATAACAATATAAACAAATGTAAATATAAGGAATTATTTTATTTGTTATCTTTAACTGGTGTGTTAACTGCATTTTGAACAGATTTTTAAACAGGACGCATTAACAATCGTCATTAAAAAATATTTTTAGAAAGGATATTTACACACCAAAAAACAAAACAAAAAATTCTTTAAAAGTACGAATGCAAAGTAAAGAAGTCCGACCGTTCCCGAGTCATGTAACATACATTTGTTCACATGATCACGATTTCTGCAAAAGTTGACGAATACTGTAGGAAGACTCACCAACACAATTTTTTGTGAGATACATGTTGATAAGGAGCATGGAGAAGGTTTATGGTCAACATCAGCATTTGATTTTAGGAAATATCTTTATTCCTTGTGCGGTGGCTGAGTGGTTAAGGTGTACTTTTTTCAAGACAATTGAACGTTAAATTGCATTATCAGAAAAACTGAACGTAAAACATATTCGTTTATTTTCAGTTTCCCTTCTCTCGACCGAAACAGGAAGTATACTAACAACAATGTACAGAGCGGTATGTATATGTTTGGGCGCCTGTGATTATTTTAAGACGATTTCGAAAGCGTAATTAAAATTCAACATGTCTGGTTAGATGATTGAAATTTTAGAATATTATTTTTACATGAACAGATAGCATCTATGACTTTATAAACCATGTCTATATTTTTCGTTTAAGAAGTCCCTTTGAGGTGCATCGTTATTTCCGCAATAATTTTCATATTAAGAATGTACGCGTAATATTTAACACTATTTGATAGAAACAATAAACGGTGTTATAACCGGTTATTTAATAAATAAATATATACCATAAGTGTAATGCATTTTGTTCACCAAAACGCGTTTTATATAATTAACATGGATATATTAGCTGTGACAGGATGTAAACGTACATAATACAATTAAGCTTTTAAGTTTTTTTTAATTTCGAGAATGGACTACATGAATCTTAGACACATTTGCGGTTACCTATAATTATATAACTTATAAAAATAGATTATGTAAAAGTTATTTAACCAGTTCACTCATTCTGTCGCACATAAATTCTCAGCCAATGTAGGTGTCATTTCTTAAACTGTGATGTTTATGACACTACTAGAAATGGTGCAAGGCATATCGTGGTTTTAATGGTAATGATATGTGTGGATTAATTCGCTGTAACAGTTAGTGCCGTTACCGTATATGCACTGAATGTTACATGCGTTTCCATTGATTAAATATTTATTTAAATTATAATAAATTCTAATCATCAACGCAGACATTATTAGCCATGTGTAAATTTGTAAATTATTAAAATAAATGACAATAGATTCAGATATGAATAAAATATATTTGTCCAAAACAACAGTTAATCATGCCCTTTGTCCATCGGAGACATCCCTAATTAAAGTATCTGTCTACCTATTGTAATCACTGTTAAATGCAGTATACATATATTTAAATGGCATTACTTAGTATACAAGCACAATAGAGATATTTGTGATATATAAGATTGTAAATGACATACACAACCTTAACAACATGCTTACAAGATTGCATTACTTACCTCAGACACTTGAACATGTGTTACATGAGGACTTTGATGACAAACAAAATAAATAAGCACGACAAGATGGACACATGCATTGCATAATTTAGGAAACTACACGTGTACAAATATATATATATACTGCTTTATATACATGTAATAAATTCAAATCAATATCATCACTTTTCACGGAACAGTGGTAGATCGTTCATTATTCGGACAATTCAAATATTCAGCAAACATTCTAATTTAAAAATAGTTTGATTTTTGAAAAAAATGTCTTTCTTTTTTCTCTTATATCAGTATTTTCCTCATTTTGACATTTAAAATGTAATGAATTCGTCTCCGATACCTCAAGAAAATTATTTACATCGCCTATCTTCTCTTTGAATATCATATCATCGTCAACTTTCTAACTTTTGTAGTACGCCATTTTGTTATAGTATTTCTATTCTGAACTGAAAACTGTTAAAAAAATTCATATAAAACTGACCTTTGGAAGTCTTTTTTTAAATTCTGTTAACCATATTTCTAACCATTGAAACCTCATTTGTTAGTTGCGATTCAAACTCGACATTAGCCTCGGTAAAATAATGCACATATTATTTTCATTTGCCAAAAGTTAGTTCCAAAAAACAACATTTTTTTATTTATAATGGCTATCTTCCAAATTCTCCGTAAATCTTATAGTTTGACGTATCGGATCTAACATTTAATATTATTTTGCAAAACTAAAGGTGTGCTTGGTCTAGAGACTCCGGATCTTCGTATTCCCGAATCGGTGGTCAATGTAACAGAATTATACTAGCAAATCGAATTGCTTAAATTGTAAATCAACAGGAAAGCATGATTTCGTTATTTTCTAAATATTGAGAATACGGACTTTTGTGTTTGTTCGATAAGCTTACGTCCAGCATTTGCAAAGCTTCCGTTCGGTTTAAAAGTAACACTTTCAAAATCTGTGAAGCAGTCTGCAATTTCTTGCATTTGGTTTTTAAGCGTGAATTTATGTCGCTGCCCGATTTTTTATGACCTTAATTTTGTTTATGTTAACGTCTAGTTTGCATAATTTTCAAAATCAAACACATCGATAAATCAATATTGTCAAAAAGTGCGGAAATCAGTAACATAACTCATGACTTTTTCTCTCTTTGTGACGTTACACAAGGTCAACCTGACTATGCCATTTTGAAAGGACTGGTCAACGTTTTATACGTATTTGAGTTTTTCGTATTTGAACAACAAGAGCGAACCCTTGTATTAATATAATTTAAACTTTTCGATTTTTTTCAATATAAGCAAAGATAGATCAATATATTATTTGTTGTATTTCTGAAATTTTCAGACTAGTTTTTTGACGAAATACTCACTTGACGTTATCTATTCATGCTCAGATTCTCCGAAAACAGCAGAAAACGCTTAAATTGTGTTGATCAGTCCTTTCAAAATGGCTCCGTCAAGCTGACCATGGGTAACGTCACAAAGAGATGACATCATGATTTATGTTATTGATTCCTGCACTATGTTTTTTCGATGTTTTAAATTTTAAAATAAAAACACAATTGAATGGTTTCCCGTTTAATATAACATATATTTCACTCGAATGAGAGAATGTTTTCACTCATGCGTCGTACTCGTGAAAGTATCGATATTCTGTCATACTTGTGAAATGTATGTTATATTAAACGGGAAACCATTCAATATCCTCTAAATATTCAAACAATAAAATATGACAGTGATCTGTCACTGTCCAAATAGCTATAAGTAAACAAGATTTTTATTGATACACTCAGACACATGAATATGTGTAACATGAGGACATTTGTGACAAACAATAGAAATAAGCATGACAAGATGGATACATACAGTGCATAATGCAAGTAACTACACATGTAAATATAGATATACATTCAAATCAAAAGCATCACCTTTTTTAGAAAGAGTGCCAGATTATTCATAATTTAGATATTGCAATTTTTCAGCAGACGTTCTAATTTTAGCATAGTTGGATTTTTGAGAAAGTAGTGAGGTACATGTTTTTTCCTAATACAAGTGATTTCTTCATTTTGACATTTAAACAGATAGTGGAATTCGTCCCCGATACTACTAAAACATAAATTAAACCAAGCCAATCTTGTACGAAAATAAAAGTCCAGTATCCAATCAGTAAACTCCGGCCATATGTAGTATCGGAGTGGATACTGAACATCTAATTTGGTTTTAATTAGATTGTATACCAAGCATGTTGTTTAGGTGATGTACGTCATTAACAGTTATTGAAATTATATTTCTCTTTAGTTGTTAAATTTCACAGTGTTGATATATTTCGAATGTCTTTATGGGACATCGTTCTCTATATCTGATCACCGTTAATCTAGCGGGAACAAATCCTCGTGATTATTACCTGCTATACAGTATATAAACAGATCTAGAGTGAGTGGATGTATACTTGACTTATATCTGCCTCCATTTAATGACAGACATATAACTTACTGATAGTTTGGCTGAGTTTGATTTCATTTACATTTAAATTTATTCCTAGTTTTTTTTTTTTTTTTTTTTTTTGCAGTAATTTATCAAAGAACATAGATTGATATCATGCCAATATGTATTGTAATGATTGATGGTATAGTATATAAAATATCGAAAGATTTTCTTCAATTTTCATTGGCAAAAACATTGCCACGTGTAGGGTGATATATTGAGATATTTACCTGAAAGTTATATTTGCAGAAGCAGCAGGTTAATATCGTTTTATGACGTCATAATCATTGTGATGTCACAATGACCCAATGTAAAGCTCGTGCTATCAAGGTAAATCAGTCATATTGATTCGACCTAAGTCAATATATCATTCTAACAAGTTGGTATACAAATACACTGACCCCGTCAAACGTCTATAATTGAGTAGAAAAAGTATTCATTTTCAATATTGTGCGTAGATGATATAGCAAGAAGGATTACATGGAATTTCTGAATGATCAGTTCATTTTGTATGCAAGTCACGTATGCTATTCTTAATTAAAACAACGAGAATCATTCAGGTTCCCTGTCATATTATTTCTAGATTGATGATCCGAGCTTGGAATCTTTGTTTTTTTTTCTTTTATGGGATATTGAAATAATAAATTGAAATTTTATGTGCATGCACGATATATCACTGACTGATACGGTGAACCAATTCAAATCTTATATGAAAGCGCGATGCATCACTGACTGTTACGGTGAAGCAATCTACATACATCTTCCATTATCAACACCTTGCGCCATCCCCCATTGTCTCACAGACATCAAGATGTTCAACAATGATACAAACATGACAAAAATATATAGGACGGAATAGCAATGATAAAAACTCATACAACTGATAATTAATTTATTTTATCGCTTAAACAATGTATACCGCAGAAACTAAAGTATCGAACAAAAATTAATATCAACATATATTTATGGTGAAATAATAACGTTACGTATAATAGTGACGTCATCCTTTTGTAAATGGTGGCGTTTAAGAAATAGCTATTTCCATGTGTTGTATTTCTAATAGATTGACATTCTCTCTAATTCTGTCTACATGGCAAACATTTAATTGCAGAGTTGCATCACGAATAGATAATTCAATTTTTGATAGTGTTACCAAGATATTCACTGAAAATGTCTGAAGAAATATATATATGTACTAATAACGGCAGTACAGACAAGTCAATTGTCCAATTTTCGGGGCAATCCGCCCCTTTATCAAAATACAAGTAAATTACAGACGATCACATATAGACATAAAACATGGAACAGTAACAGGTTGGAAGATAAACAATATCTATGTGTAAAGGATCCCTTCAGTTGATAATAATTTCCGAAGGCATAATGTGATATTGAAGAAAATAAACGTATCTGGTGTACAGACGGTCATGACGAATAGCCTAATAAAATGTTTGAAAAGTAACCGTGCATGTTAAAGCGATTTGTGTGTGAACGGAACACAGACTTATAACGAGATAACATTAGACATATTAGAATAAGAGAATGATTCAACTTCCTTTATTTCAACAAAGGACATTGACTTCTGAATGATCAATGCCATTTGTATGCAAATCACGTATGATATTCCGAAATAAAGGACGGAACCAGGAGAATCAATTTTTGTCTTGATATATCTATTTGACGGTTGAAACTGTTCACATGTTTAGTGTTTATGGGATACTTAATATTGAATTGAGCGTGTGATATGGTAGTGTCTGGTACGGTGAACACATCTACACATATTATGCACCTGGACTACAGCGGATAAAATATATATTGTACCATTCACCAGAGTGTCACGAACTTCAAGAGGTATAAAAATGATATATGTGCCTTCAGTTGCAAACATATGAAGGACGGAATTTAATATCAATGAAAAAAGTGCGAAATTCGTTATTTTTGTCTTGCTTTTAAAGTGTCCTCTGTCCATAAATATGATAACATTAATGGTTTATGATTTATATACAACCAAAGATAATATGCTCGCTCGCAGACAGATTAAATAACGAGCTAACGCGCATTATGAGTAAGTTGTCTGCAATGCTTTGATAATTATAGGACAAAATCTTTCCAAATGACGAAGTTTAATACCAATATTTTCACTTGAACTTTTTTTATGTTCAACTATTTGAAGTGTAATCGAAATCCAAAATCTGTTGTACTGTCAATGAGATCTTTGTTGTGACGTCAACAGTACACTCGTCTGTTCACAAAAAAAGAGGTTCGTTAAAATAAACACAAAATCGTCATTTTGATTTCAACATTTCCATCAAAATATTTTACCGTCAAATTATTAACTTTTTATGCAACATAACTGCATACATTTTTGCAAAAAGTGGCAAATATAAATATATACCTACAGTAAAAACAATTGCATTACCAGAAGTCGCTTTGTTGTTGATGAATCATTTTGACAGTTTGTTTAAGTATTTTAGAAATACTGAAACAAAATATATGCACATTAAATAGTTAAATAGTTTGAAAGCATGAAGATTTGTACTCATTTGATAAGATTTAAAGTTTTTTTCAACACTTTTTTGAAATGTCAAGATGAAAATAGTCAGGGAATTAAAAGTACCCTCACACAGATGAGTAAACGATAACGCTTTGTTCGGAGAGGCAAGAATATGCTGAACTAGGTATAATACTGTATTTTAGGGATTGTATACTAGCGTCCATCTGCATCATTATTCTTGGATGTCTTTAACAAGCCTGGGTGTATTAATGTATTAATGGTACAGTGTTATCGACATTTATTTGTCCGGCTAGCAACATAATTAATTAGCGGAAATAAATTGGCCAATAAATACTTAAAATAATAAATAATAATAATAAAAACAAAAAACATTTGACAACGACTTTGTATGATATAGTGTCAACAAATATGCATTGATTCAAAAAAAAAACTTGACAGGTAATCACAAAACTATACGATAAGCTTAAATGGGGTTGTATTCCTTTAACTTTTATTAAACAGTTAAAGTATTGAATCGGGGGATAGAACACATTTCTGATTTCCTGCGACTAATTCTATTTCCCGAGATGTGGTCGTGGGAAAATCAGAATCTCGCTATAAATCCCTCAACTCTATACTTTAATCGCTTTATTACATACACTATGATATGTGTAGTTTCACAATTCAAGGCACATATATCAATGTTTAACCTCTCGATGTTTGTTACAGAATGGTACGATGTAAATTTTTACCCGCGGTTGTTCAGGTGCATAATATGTGTAGATTGGCTCACCGTACCAGACAGTGCCATATCGTGCATTCATATCAGATTTTAATTAATTATTCAAATATTATTTAAAGGAAACAAAGACTAAACATCTGAAATTTTTAAAAGTTTGAATCATCAATCTCTAGACAGGACAAGGAAACGAAATGATTCTTTTGTTTCCTTCCTTTATTTCAGAATATCATGCGTGACTTCCATACCAATAGAACTGATGTTTCAGCAATTCGAAAAACAACATTGTTCTTGCTAAAGTATTAACGCGAAATATTGAAAATACAATTTTATCATTTTTAATGTTATATACTAGCATGACCTTTTCTCTGACCGTTCTGGTAGTCCTTATATTAATAGCAATACATTAAAATGTCAATGAAATAACGTTCTTCCAAAATATCGGTTTATCGTGTTCTTTGTGAAAAGAGAACGTAATAAAAGTAGTATTTAATTACTTTATTTATTGAAGCATTTAACTGCTTTGTTTACGTAGCTAAATAAGACAGATTAATATCTTTATTTTAATATATATATAAATGTTTTTTTTTCTTTTTATATTAAACATGTAACAGTGTTTTCGCTTTCCAAAGTAAAAATCGTGTTGTCAATGGGACTTTTCATGTTACGTTACGAGTACAAGCCCCAACGTTGCAGTAAAAAAATTCCTTGAATTTTGATAACACAATATTTAATATTCTTTTAGGCATATGTGTGATATTAGAAACTTTCTGTATATCTTTGCTATGTTTTCTTATCGGGATCACCAGACAAATGTTCAGTGAAGCTTGTGTAGGGTAGATCTGGAAAACCAAACCACTAAATTCTTCCATCAGACTAATGGCAAGTGAGGCGTATAATTATGTGAAGGCTGAGGTCTGGAATAGTGCGAGGCAGCTATCATTAGCATTTATACATGTAGATAAATATATTTACCTAACCGGCATATACACTTTATATCAATGAGTAACGCATCTTATGTGACAAAATATTGTCCCAAGTTCCGACCGTATGAAAATTTGCTGAGCTTATATTTCGATAGCTTTACGGCTTTCAATTGAAATTAAGTTTTTAAGTTGTTATTTATGGATTAATATCATTGAAAAAGGATTTAAATAGAAATACAATTGAAAAAAATAAATAAATAAACACACAGACAAACTTAAAGCTGAGAATGTGACTCAATCAAGATTAGGCCTAGATGCACATATTGGGTGTCGTCTACGAAGCAGAAGACACTCATCCTTCCGGAACGGTCTTAGCATCCTTTCCTATCTGACCTGCAAGTAGGGCGAAAGAATTGTGCCTACTTCTCCTATTGCATGATAGTGTTCTTCCTAATGCCTCTCTTGACAATTCCTCACTTTTGGCCTTAGTAGTTGCTGCTTCTGCATAGCGCTCAGCATTTTGGGAGTTGGGAGTTTGGGACTGGTTTACCCGTTGTCTGTATAATGTGACCGGGCGGGGTGTCCTGCTGGGTGTTTTCGGTAGCATACTTCAGTGAGGTAGCACTATAAGGTGACAAAAGTTCCGGACTATCACAAGGAGACTTAACACGAACATACCGAAGCCTCCAAAAAACACATACGCACTTACCATGCGCATGCATGTCGCACGCACGGGAGGCCGTCCTTCTTTTTAGTGATATCCCTGCACTGTTTTTTTTTTTTTTTTGATTTTGCCCTATTTTAATCGTTATTATTTTACAAATTATACTTTTTTATTATTCAAAAGGTATTATGTTAAGAGAATAAAACAAATCTATATGATTAGGTACAGATGTAGCTAGAATTAGGTTCTAATATTTTTGTTTTCAAGTGAAAGCACTTTCTTTCCTTGATAAAGCACTAGATAAAGTGCTTACAAGCCAACAGAACTCCGTGCACGAAGACTTTCCTCTTAAAAGTAACATTATCTTTGACCTTTGATTTCCAAGTCTAAAGCTGCAGTATCCTAAGCAAATACTTTGTTCAGTAAATGTGACCTTGTCATTTGACCTCCACCCGAGCAGGTACTTTCTTAACGGTAGATCTTGCTTAAGCGTAAGAACTTTTTTAATTCTGAATCCGTCCAATGGCTTACTAAAATCCTGCTTCCATAGACATGTTAAACCCTGAAGCCCTTCAATGACACACTCAATTCTTGCTTCCATTGAACTGATTGAAAAGAGAACCACACAACGGACAAGACAAGCCAACCAAAGTAACTTATGATCTTAATACATAGCATTACCACCTAATCTATAAAATTTTGTGTAATAATCATATTTCTGCACAATATTTTCTAACGTACATCTGTATACATTTAACAATTAAACGCTTGGTAGATTGCATTTCTTGGAAAGATCAATGTAATCTGGGTGACAGATAAATAGAATGACGCCCGTTGATATTGACAATACATACAATCTAACAAGCGTTCAATTGTTATATATACATAAAGACGCTGACGCAAGTGACGTTATGTGACCTGGGCTGCATTTATACGGTGATCAATACCATCTGATTTAACACAGGAGTAATGGGAGACTGTCACACAGAATGTAAATATATATGAATATACACTGAGGTTAAATAATTTGTTCTTAACCTTTCTTTTAATCATGAACTCGGACAATGCAGTGTCTATTCTATTATCTACACCCCTTGCCCTACACTTTTTCTTCTGTCAATCTTAAAGCAACGCCTTATTATAATGCCATCTGTTTAAACATTTCACATTTTTATAATAGAACATGGGCGTAGAGTTGTAAATATATACATCAAATTTTAATCCTCAAAAAGACAGCTTCTACATTGAAAGGAGAGAAAAAATCTAATCGAACAAATGAACGAAAATATGTGTTCAGCCCACTCGTTGCCTTTTTGGGATTTTCATATAAACCTGTACGTATTTAATGTTCTCTGTCTAGAAACTATGCTGATTTTACCACAGTTTCACTTCTAGCTTATTAGAGGTACTGTAGAAAGTTGGTAAAATAGATTTCTATTTTTATATTATCCATCCAGAGAATATCAGTATTTTATTCAAATTTAAAGGTCTAATCATAGGTTGTCTTCATGACAATTAACAAACAACTCATAGAAAACTCTTTCATTTACACAATCACGCAAAATGTGTGGCGGTATCACGAGATTCACATGAAAAATTAGACAAAAGCCGCATGATCTTATGCAAAATATGCTCTTAACAATTTAGTTCTTGATTTATTAGAAACGTGGTGTATATGCAAATTTGATGTAAGATTAAATTTATCGCCAATCATTTTTCTCCTTGGCGCATTACATTAAAACGTCCGAAATATCATCGCTGCATTTAAAATAAAATTATATGCTAAGAAACATAAATATGCAAAAGGAGTTGACGCTGTAATCTATGTTAATGAATGCATAAACCATCATTTACATAATTGCATCCAAGAAAGTATATAACCAGCGTGCACTAGAGGGTAATTAAGTGGTGTCCATCTTACGTTTTATCCTGTTTAGTAATTTTAAATATACATTAATTAATATGAGTTGAGACGACAACAAGATAAAAAAAAGAATTAACATGCTAATATACCAATTACATGAAAAGTCATTATGTATGTCTGACGGCTTTTTGCTACATTGTTTAATGAACGTACAAACAGCGTCCACTCAGCATTACCTCTGAATCGAAAGGTTTATGGACTTACTTTTGAATTGAAGTGATCTCCCTTTCATGAAGGAGAGGTGACAACAATAAGTAAAAGTTGTTTCCCTTCGTCAAGGTATACAAAAGAGTTTTACGTCTGAATAGTCCCATTATATCATTTTGTCCAAAATTTAAAACAACTGCATGCATATCTGCAAAACACATCAAGACGTATATGCCATATGAATTCCGTCGATAAACACATAACATGTCCGTATCGTGACACCAGTAATACTTAATAGGTATACTTTGCATACAAATATTGTCTACAATGTACCTTGGTGGGTGAGTAACACTGAATATGCAGTTTGACCGATTTGTGACGTCATTCAAACCTCATTTCACAAATGTACAGTATATTACAGCAGCTAATGTAGTCTAATATCGTTTGCATTACAATGATTTCTGTATTGCTTATATACATATACGTATCTGTTGGGTAATTGTTGCTGTAGGATAATTTTAATGCATTGGTTCCGTAGTTGTTGTATATTGGCATTACATGTTTTTTCTTTAAGATCAGTGCGATATATTGTATTCGTTGTTGAATAAACATAAGAATAAGACTAATTGCAATTTACGACGTTATCGTTGTAGGTAGTATGAAAATAAGAATAAATATTGCTTTTTTACAGGCCTATGCATGTATATGCTGTCAAACCATAACGTAATGAATGGCGGTTCATTTATTCATTTATGGTTTGATTCATATCTCCTTAACATAAAAAAAAATCAAGTAGGAAAATATGAATATTTTTGGACACCTATGTCGGATTTCAGAATGGCCTAAGAAGCACGCATTACTGTTAATGTTGCGCCGAATTCTGTTGTTCATTAGTGTATTTATGTAAAATATACATTGTTTAAGCATTGATGTCATTTTTTTTAGTTTCATCGGAATTTTGTTTGCAAACTGTATGAATCCGCGTAGCGGATTCTTACAGAAGTTTGCAAACAAAATTTGTTTCATACCCCGATGAAACTAAAAAATAATTGACATCAACGCTTATAATCAATTATTGAAAATGATTAACATTTTTCGCGCCATTCTCGGAATTTCGTTCATAGAAGAATGAAAAGAATTTTTCGACCAATCACATTTGAGTATCTACCATGAAAACAAAGAAAA
This sequence comes from Pecten maximus, assembly GCF_902652985.1. NCBI lineage: Eukaryota > Metazoa > Mollusca > Bivalvia > Pectinida > Pectinidae > Pecten > Pecten maximus. The sequence goes on along the minus strand of NC_047033.1, from coordinate 7,718,439 downwards.
AATAATTATTGTACTTTGTTACAACTTCAACATTCCGATGACGTCACATTGTTTACAGGTTTCGCGTTGTGTCTGCACTGAATGACACGAAGCCTACATTTTGCATTTTACAGTGTTTTTGTCAGTTTTTGATGTTTTAATTGATGATATATAGTACAGGAACATTAAATGATATAAGCTATGGATACAGTTTAACGAGAAACGTTAAGTTAAGCGTAAGAATTCTTCTTTCACTTTGTCACCACATTCCTGATCAAAGCCGGGATCGACTGTCATGGTAACGATGAAGGCCGTGGCTTTAGCAAACTATTAAACGTACAAACTTGTACGTATAACTTAAAACGTTCCATATAATACAGTATGGCTTTAAAAATTATCTGCAGATAAATTACGATTCGTTGCGTTCGTGTGATGATTGTTTTGTTTCTATGCCGCCATTCTACAGTAAAAACACTGAAGAGTTCCAATATCGGGACATAAACATTAATATCGATCGTAGTTGTTCCAAAAGTATAACCTTGTATTAAACTTTAACAAATATGAAATAAAACGTTTTGGATAGGAAATTCACTCATTGATGTAGATTTTGCTGTGCACCTGAATGATTTCCGTGATAAATAGGGGAAAATTTCGATTATAAAGCCAAAAACGCCCTAGTTGGGCCTTTCCCCGACAACAAATCAACGTTTTTGAAGGGAATCGTTAATAGGACTTTTCAGATGCATATTGATATACCCTTTCCATTGATTCCAGATACCTCGATGAAAAAAGTTATTTAAAGGTTGCACATTGCAAATATCTATAACGATGTTAATGTTACGGTGTTTACCAGTCACGTGACCTAAATAAATATAAGAGGGCCGTTGTTATACAGCGGACAATGTGTACTTTCATTTGAAATGCTTATTGAGCACGTATAACATTGTAAATAGGGAAATTAATACAAGGAAAAAAGTGTCGAAGTTAAGGTACTTATATACTGGGGGACAAATACGATAGCTTGCATGTATTATTGAAAGCTTTTGTAGTCATACATTTATGGATAGGCATCTAAATCCAAACATGTACGAGCAACAATATAGCCCCCTTTTTGTGTCAAAAAGGAAAAAACTATATATGGTTTTGGGTAAATTCAAAAACATTATTTCTTCTTCTTTTTTTATTTTGAGAAAATTAAACATTGGCATGCTAATGATAAAAATAGCACGTTAGATATTATATATGCAAAGCAAGGAGTTAAATTGTCTGAATACCTAAGTAATTTTGCATTAAAATATTGTATCGTGAAAAGTAAAACGTTTATGCTTGGTTTTCAGTACACATGGACCAACACCTTCACTATAATAACTGAAGTGAAATTTCAACTTCAAAATGGCCGTCGTGTTCCTCAAATATTAATTGTTCTTACAACTACTGTATAAGTTTTGATATGAACATTACATGATATATTTATGTTGGTTTACCCATGAAATTCCTGGAATCAAATATGGCTTCCTCGTCCCAGAATATGATTGGCCATATCTGCGTTCGTCTACAATGTAGTTGTAATTGTCCAGTTCGACCATACCTAATTTCTGGAAGATTACGGTTCGTAGCGAAAAGGTTTGTCTTAAAGCTTTTGACTTTTTGATACAAAGGCGTACGTGACTGAATGCAGCATAGTACCCTAAATAGTAGATGTTGGATAGTGACTACGTTGGCACATATAAATGGTTCTGTCCAATTGGACGCTGGCAATAATAATCCTTTATGCGATTCATGGTAAGGAAGCTGTTGTACTGGATCCAAACATTGTACTCAATATTGCTCTGATGTCTCGAGTGGATCTGGCATCGTACAATGTCCCCGTGAGTGTCGATATATCCACATCTCATAGTCACCATCATTGCTGAGATCTCACGGATGTAGCCAGCTGGTAGCGTTATTTTGCTACATGTTATTGTAAGAAGTATGGTGTGTCTAACTTTGGAAAGTCATAATTATCCACAATTCTATATAGTTTTTCAAATAATGATTTTTCCCTTCTTGTAAGACCTGTCTCATCTTTCAGCTTCTGAGCAAAGGTCGCGCTTTCGTTTTGTCAGCCAGCATCCTATTCTTTGCGTCTCTTTCCATCATCGGATTCTATAAAGACCGACTGTTTTGAAACGGGATTGGGATTTTGGGCAGAGGCAGAATGAGAACACAATGGTGTAGAGTTCCTTCTTATCACATTTATTCCATATATATAGTCTCAGTAGGACACCCTAAAACAGTAGAAACAAATACTATAAGTTTACGGTAGATATGGACATTACAGATAGATTTAACAATACAGTAATACAACCTTACATATGACCACATACAGTTACCATCACAATAATACAATCACATCATCCAGAATTACATTGATAATAATATGGATGATAGACAAAATGACCTTATAAAGTATTTGACATACTTTTCATTAATAACAACACCTACTCTATCTCAGTGACAGTGGTTGAGTCCAAAAATTCCGTCTTTTTTTGACAACAAACCTGACAAAATGAAAAACCACCTTATACAACTATACTTTAAACAGTGACAAATATACATTGAAATATATAAACATTAACAAGTGAAAAAGTCAGAGGGGAAGGACTTACGTATCCCACAATTAAAACAGCGACCTGGTATCGCACGAAATTAGAACACATCCTAACGTGAAGATAGCTACAGAAATATCGTCGGTCCGTTTGGACCCGTGTACCTTTGCTCCACTCAATATGGCAGCGACAGACATCAGGCAGGTCCGATCTGTTATTCCCCTCGACCCTGGCGATTTATTCACCAATAACGACCTATATTTGAGTCACATTTACAATGGCCCAGAAAATGAGATTGAGGAATCAACCTTATGGGGACGAAGCTTGATGCATACAGAGTGTATATGAGTCAAATGAAATATATCAGGGATTGTGTTATGATGACGATAATCAGGCTGGAAATTAGAATATACCTCAAAATAAGAGAGATGAGGTAAGGGGCGCCGATGTATCAGAGTCATTGGGACGATTCGTGAATAATACCTGCAGTCGCAAGATGGATCCCACAAGACTAGAAGTGATTATCAAAAAATACCCAAGGCCAATTAATTGCACCTTTCTCTGTGCCCAAAAAATTAATAGTGTGGTTTGGGCCCAGCAACCTTACATATCTCAAACAGGAAGTTCAAAATATTCCGGATACAGGGGTTGTCGTCCTCTTCCATTTAGCTGAACAATCAATATCTTCGGGTTCTGAATCAGCCTCAGAAAAACAGTTAAAATATGAAGCTTATATAGCAGATTCTCTGCTTGGGAATGCCCTGTTTAATCTATCAATCAAACGTAGATATGCACTTCGTCCTCACATAAATGAAAAATACGAAAACATTTGTTCTCAAGACATGGCTAGTACACATTTTCTGTTTGGGGGTGAGCTGCCCAAAACATATTAAGGAAATATATGAAATATTTAGATTAATTATTTGCAGTGGGTCTTATCAGCCGCAAAGACGGTATGGCTGACAAGGCTCGTAAGAGTACCATGGCCAATTACAAAGTACAATTTAAACTACCAGCGGCGGCCCCAGCGGCAAGGGAGTGGACGCTGTTACAACAGCCAGTTCAGTACACAGGTATAACCCTTACCCAAGACACCGAGGGAGCCTATTGCCATTGAGGAACTCAAAAAAAGACAAGACCCAGTAATGCAGGTAGTCCCATGATACACATGTTTTAATGACTGGTAAGCTTTGACTTCAAATTAATTGATATTAGATAGTTTCAGGATGTTAGATTGAACTTATTTCATAATCTATTCAATTTTACCTATAAAATTGTAACGCGCAGCACGTGTACCGCAGGGGTGCCACGTGTGTCGGACTGCTACCAAGTTTTGCCCAGGGTTCGACTGCCGCTTTCGCTTGCAGATTCCAAATACAAATGAATTTTCAAGTAATAGACAGTATTTAGTAAACTGGTGAGAAAGAAAATAGACTCGTCATATAAAGTTCAACAATTTATTAACATGTGTAAAAATAACAAAGTACCAAAATAATACCCGCGAGGCACAGTGAGAATTCACAATATATACGTCTAGCCTAAAACATTTGCCAACCATCTTTTAATCACAACTAACCATACAAATGAAATAATATAGTTTACCCCGAGTCTCACGCACGTGGCATGTCCGGTCAGAATACAACATTTGCTAACCACCCATCTTTTCTCCCGTATCTACTTACGAGGTTACCAACAACCATCCCTCGCTAACCGGTATAGAAACAGCCCGAGAGGCGGAAATATCACTAGCACTCGCGAGTGCTCTCAAAGGAATAACTCCTTCAAGCAACAACCTGACTTCCGACATGACACCGGCACACGAGACTCAAATTAACAAAGTTCTATACATCGAAAATACATCAAATACTACACGTGAAAATAAAATACATGTACGATAGTGGCAAATAATATCCAGCAGACAAATCAATATGAAATTTAGGAAAGGATGGGCGACGGTTATCTAATTAATTTCACAGATTAAAAGTCAACACCACTTACCCTGCTGACACCCGGACGAAAAAGTGATTGACCCCACAGCAGCACGGGTATCTTGCGTAACCGGATGTTACAATAATCCGGAATGAGTCCAAAAATAAACGAGCGAAACGCAACTGCGTTACAAATGATATTCCTTTTTCAAACCCAGAACAAAATATAAGTTGATCAATGTCTACGAAGGTGACATTATCTCTGTACTTCGTTGTGAGGTGAACTATCTGTTTAATGTGTTTGTGGTGCCAAAGAAAAATGGTAACGTCGATATGTGTTTAATCTCCGATGTTCAAATGAATAAGAGGAAAAGAATAACGTTAAACAGGAAAATATGTGTGGTTCTTGGTCTAATCATCTATTGATCTGACTTATGCTTATCTAATTGTCCCGATACGTAGTGATTATCATAAGTATCTGAGGTTAATGTGAAGAGGCCAACTCTATGAGTGGGTATTTCTCCCATTTCTTCGGTCCCGGGTGTCTTCGCCAAATTATTGAGGCCTGATTAAGGTAAGCTCTGGGCTGAAGGCGTTTTTTGCAACTACTATATATAAAGACCAGGTCTTTCTACCATATCAATGCCGAATACAACAGCTATGGTCAAACAGTTGGTAAATCCAATGATGATACATTTGATTCTTTCTTGACTTATGTGAACTCAAATCAGGGATTACACTTGGTGGATAGATAATGTTCAGTCTTACAATCAGAAACCAATCATTGTCCAGCAATTTGGCTAGAGATGTGAATGATATGGGAAGTATCTGTTCTCATGAGATGGATAATTTAACAAGTTGGCCTTAGAACGATCTATTTTTATTTTTGCTTAACATATCCCAGGAGTATCAAACGGCTTGATATCAGTTTCCCCGATAATATAATGAAATATAAAGACGCAGCTTGATATCAGTCTTGGCGAAAGAAAATCTAATGAAGACAAGGACAGTTTCTCAGTCTTTGCATCAATTAAATGAAGGTAAAGACACATTTCGATTCAATTCTTCGTGACATTATAATTAAGTTAGGAGCATGCAAATGAAGCTTAATATAAGTATTCGCAACAATATAATAACGATAGATCAAAACTTGATCCAAGTCTTTATGACAATCTAATGCAGATAAAGACATGACTTGATTTCAGTCTCAACGACAATTTGATGAAGAGCACAGCTTAGTAATCTTAGACTTTATAACAATTTAATGAAAATGGGTTCAATGGTATCTGTTCGTTATGCTTAAAAGCAGCATTATATATACATAAAGATTTACTACAAGTTAATAGTGTATCCCTGATTTTGGTAAAAATGAAACGTACGATTGTTTGAAATCTCCAAAAAATAATGAAATACACAAAATACCACAAAAAATATAATTTTACATTCATCATACAACTACATTTGTGCATCGTATTACTGAATAAAAACAGGCTTTGGTATTTTCCCCCCGTCAACTTACTATCTATCATCTGATTAAATTAAGATGATTATTTCACCAGTAAAATTGGAAAACGATATAATATTTTTTTCACATGTGAGAACGTGTATTGGTAATTATATTATTTATTTCATGTCTGTTAGTTTCAATGTTATTTCAATCGTAAAATTTATTTCACCATGAAATCGTCTGTTCATTACAATATTACACAAAATTACAAACAAGTTAATGAAACAGGGGTTCATCCATCTTAAAGCCTTGTCAAGAAGACCTACATATATATAAAAACTCACTTTAGTATATGTTTTTCTTAAACTATCAATGAAATTAATGTTATTATGTACTTCCCCAGAAATAGCAATATTTCTAAATACTTCATCTCCGAGAACGTCAATTGGTAGTTATATTATCTATTTCACCGGTGAAAACGTATGTTGGTATTGTTAATAAATGACTAGTGTATATAAAAATATTTTATTCTGCTTTAGTAATAACATAATAATAGCTTCAATGATCAGGAGTATGTCCATGTTTTTCTGTCAAATTTATCTAAAAACATCTTATATGCCATGAAGAAGTATTGTATATGTCTTCATAAAAGATAAACGATACAAAAGAAATGCAGTCTGAAATTGACTCGAAAATAAGCAATCAACTGCTTTTGTTTATATAAAAATAGAACTACGTGTATTATCATGAAATCTATCGTATTATAAACCATTCACTTTACTGAGGTAAGAGTGTGGAGAGTGGTATATCTTAGCTATGAAATATAAAATTATTTACTGAGCAAGAGCATTTTTCAATACATTATTATCGAACTATAAAATGAGTTTTCACAAGTGTAAAAAATTTCTTAAAAGTGAACTCGTTTTCAATAATTAGAATACAAAACTTATGATAATAATAACCAGCAAAGCCGGAAAGCATTGAACCTCTACAACGTTTCATTGCATGACCTTATGATGTCTTGATTGGTATGATAGATGACATTATTACCAAATACAAAAGGTTTTGTTTTCCTTTAATGAATATGATTTCACATTGAATAATATTACACTACTTTTTATACCTTACTTTATTTTTAAGTAAATATAAGGTATATCGAATATCATTAAACTGCTTTTTATACCTTACTTTATTTTTAAGTAAATATAAGGTATATCGAATATCATTACACTGCTTTTTATACCTTACTTTATTTTTAAGTAAATATAAGGTATATCGAATATCATTACACTGCTTTTTATACCTTACTTTATTTTTAAGTAAATATAAGGTATATCGAATATCATTACACTGCTTTTTATACCTTACTTTATTTTTAAGTTAATGTAAGGTATATCGAATATCATTAAACTGCTTTTTATACCTTACTTTATTTTTAAGTTAATATAAGGTATATAGAATATCATTAAGATTTATTGCAAGCTAGAAATGCAAGATAAGGAACTATAACAGCTTAGTGGTTGCCGACGTAAATAACCGAAACATTTATTTTTAGTAGACCTCAACGAACCAACGATCTTTAAATGGGTATTTTCATCCCGATTTTAATCAAATTAATAAAAACAAATTATGACGCATTACAACCATAAGATATCTGTTATGTATAATTCCATTTAACTAAATGTTGTATGGATGCGCTAAATGTCAAACAATCGTGTGTATTTCTTTATCTATAAACTGGATTACATGTTTTATTGGAATATTTTAAATAATCCTACGTATGGTGAATTTACAATAATCATTCCAACCATTTTTCTCATGTAAATATTACGATTAGGACAGGACTGTTACCTAATATATTATGCAAATGGATTCAAATCCACCTGAATTCTTTTAAATAAATCTACATATTTTGACATTTGTAGCCTTCATTCAAAAGTCTTTTAAAAAAGGCTAAAAGGCTGGAGGTAAAAACAAATCTAGTGTGTGAATTGAGATTTACCTGTGTTGGTCTGAAATATCAAACACTATCCTCAACACACAGGGAGGTCAAAGATTTCTTTAACTAGGGGCAGAATATTGGAGAAGTTATCAGAAGGATCGAAAACTTTTTTTCGTAAATTGTCACTAAACTCCTCAACAATCTGTCGTAAATCTGATATTAGTAAAAGAAGCGATGGGAAAATTTTGACGTTTCTTGGATGATTATGTTTTAACTCAATCCTTAGAGCCTGAAGCAAATCCATTTGCATATTCTCCAAGTGTTTTACATCAGCAATGTCTGGTGTTTCTGAAAACGGAAAATAAATACTTAGTTTAGATATTGACACCGATTACTCTAACAAAAATTAAATGATGGCATAATGTTAAAACATTGTCACTTGTCTTAGTTTATTTCTTGAACATCTACGTTTCATTGCATAACCTCATAAGCAATTATGTCTGACTGATAAAACTGAAAGTAGTTTTTGATCACTTACATTTCTGTGGGTTCTTTGTAGAAATAATAAAACGGTCCATAATTTTCTCTTTTTCTGATTTTCTTGTATCCAAAAGGTGAAAGAAACTTTAACATAACTTAATGACTTAAAATAACATATTACACATTATTGGAAACCTTAGAGAACGTACCTGCAATGAGAACTACAGCAGAGAAGAGAGCTAGCTCCCCCCTCTGTAGTTGAAGCTTTGTCAGTCTGTCCGCTACCCGTAAATGCTGACTAAGCAACAGGGAAGCTTCTGTACATGAACTGACAGCTGAACGGTGAATGGACATGTCACCCTGAGATTCTCGCAGTGTCACACTGTCACTGTCTGCTATATCATGCATCTGTAATAAAATCAAGTGTTGCCAGAAGAAATCATAACAAGCAAGTAGGTCGAAATTCAACATTACATTTTTAAAAATAGGTCTTATCAATTTCATAGTCAGCAGGTCCGAAAATGTCGATTCTCAGTGGCCTTATTTATGGCGTAGTCATTCTATAAAAGTAATCGATTTCAGTAAAAAAAAAAGAAAAACACACACACACACACATTTACTGTACAATTATCTGTATGATAAACAATTGCGTGTTCTTATATACAAAATAACAAGTGTTTTGCAAATTTCGTTTTTCAAAGTTACATTGATGTGTATTAAATTGCACATGTTTAAATATATAAAATTGACAAGTAGTCTGTGAATTTGTTTTTCGAAGATTCATTGATATGTATTAAAAACATGTTCAAATATATAAAATCGGCAAGTGGTTTGTGATTGTTCTCCAAACCTCATGTATATGAATTAAAAAGACGCATGTTCCAATATACAAAAATAAAGTAATTTGTGGATGTGTCACAGTTCATATATATTTTTTCAAAAAGCGCATGCTTCAATAGGCAATATTTCAAATACACACAAGTGCTTTGCGTCAATGTGTTCTCTAAGTTCATGTTTATGCATTCAAACGCCTTATGTTCCAATATACAAAATACAAAAGTGAATGGGTTATAAAAAGACGGAAGTTTGGTCTAGGTGATACATGTCGCAAATACGTGTTCAGTTGTTGCATTGATTTCAACTCACCATGATAACTGAGACAGCCAAAGTACCCTGCTTCATCAAGCTGATCTGGTCACTAAGAGGTAGGCATGTAAAACCAGGGATCCTCTTGGCAAACTTAACTGAAGCTTGCATTAAAGGGACAATCATTTGCTGGTAGCAGGTAAAAACACCCTGGTTATGGAAATCCTCTGATGTCAGCTGGTTTACTATGTCAGTTGTGGTGTTGAACCGTGCAGTATTTTTCTGTTGTTGAGAAAACAAGACACAAATTATTTTCCCCTTTATAACCTGGATTTTTCTGTTGTTAAACAAGACTTCAGAACATTAAAACCTTTCAGTATTGTTGTTATTTGATTTTCCTGATGGTAAACTCATGACGACAGAGCCAAAAATAATCTACAAACTGTCAGCTAGAATCTGCTGGGTAGTCTCCATCTTACTCCTGACACTACTTATCTGTATGTTTGTGAAAGACGTTGTGAAAAACGTTAAAATAGTCAAAAGCGTTCAGCAATCAAAGAAGCATTTATATATTATTCCGTACATGTTTAAATCAAGTGTAACTTAAGTACATATAGAAGAAAATAGTACATCAACTTCCTGGAACACTGGGGGTGATTCTTTTTTTCCCCTCGTTTTTCTTTATCTTATCAAAGGCTGCCTGGCAGGTAGGACATAGTACGGTAACTGCTTCAGACATTTCATGATCGTCAAAGGCGACTAAATTATGAATATTATCGTTTCTTTGTAAACAGCTTTTTTCTTCTGAATGTCTTCGTTGGCAACGCCTGACTTTTGAGCTTTTGTTGAGCATTCACTCATCTCAAGAAGGCTCCGTACTCTGGCCAAGTCTATATATAGTAGATTCTATTTCTGCTTTTCGGCAGTATGCTTAAGTGAAGTAGCACTTTCAAATCGGCATTGCAATGCGTAATATATGGAGGAACTAATGCTGAAACTTCCCGAAAACTACACATACTTACTTTGCATATGAATCTTGCTTACAGGAGAGACTGTTCTTAAATGACCATAGCTGTTGTATGGACGTTAAACGATACTTATACCAATCGAACCTAGTCCATGGAGTCTATACAGAATGTGTGTACAGTTAGAACGTAGTCTTGTCCAAACATTGCACATTGTGAAGGCCTGTTATTCTGTTTTTGTCGTTTGTATTAATTTCATTTTTTCATTATTATTTAATGATACTAACCTGCTCTTTCCCATCATTTTTCTTTTCCGTCACAATGCTTGGTTCTCCAAAAAAATCTTTGAATGAAGCTTTTATATGATCTGACAAGGCCCGTAACTCTACTATCCTTTGACAGGTATTCTTCGATAGTTCTTCTTTATCAGCAACAAGTTTCTCTCTTTCAACTTTTGGCATTCTTCCAAATCGCACAGCTGCAAAAGACAAAGTATATGAAAGATTATAATGAATAATATATATAAAATATGAAAATATAAAATTGAACTTCAACATCATGAACCATACACATTCATTTTCAGCAGTTTTTCAGGTAGAAAATAAAAATTGTGAATAATAGATACCCGCTAAGACTACATATTGGCTCATCTGGTATTCACTCCTTTGATAATTCAAGGCCTTTTAGTTAATCATGAAGAGTTCATGTTTGAGTGATTGAAGAAAAATGCCTCCCGTGACCTTTTGCATGCATGGGAAAAGTTCATTTCTTTGCAAATTCTGGCATGCTTTATCCAGAAACACATCTCTCAATTATCATGATTCTATAGCTTCAATCATGTTTTGCATCTTCGAATTGTTTGGTGATAAAAACAATGTGATTTACAAAGTTGATATTAGCTCATTCCTTACCACTGTTGACAATAGTTGGCAGAAAATGTGTTCCCCTATCCCCACTCTCGACTATAGTGGACCTAATTTTAGTCTCCCTCTTCCCCACGACAATAGTCAACAGGCTAAACTGCTATTATTTAAATGTTGATTTGTTGAAAACAACAACTGACATGTACAATGACCCTATACAATGACATAGAAAAGGCATTCAAGACTTTTGGAACAAATATTTTGGTTACTCAGTCTGCTTTTCGTTCAGGATACATTGTTCCCATCAGAGTAATAGGTGATATTTTCTTACTAAGTTGTTACCGTAAACAATATGAAAACAACAACAAAACATTTCAATATTCCCAGCACCCTTTACATCTATGACATTAACATCAGTGTAATTATTTCAGCACATTTGACACCTATGACCTTAACATCAATGCCATTCAAAAACAATTTAGTGTTGATAGAATTTCCTCTCAGCATGCTAACCAACCAGATAACATCACTTTATGCTTCTTAGCCAATATTTTGGTTTGTTTTTGTTTAACGTCCTATTAACAGCCAGGGTCATTTAAGGACGTGCCAGGTGGAGGAGGTGGAGGAAAGCCGGAGTACCCGGAGAAAAACCACTGGCCTACAGTCAGTACCTGGCAACTGCCCCACGTAGGTTTCGAACTCGCAACCCAGAGGTGGAGGGCTAGTGTTAAAGAGAGTGTAATAAGAATACCCTACGTTAAAAAGAATTTAGAAAAATAGGCTTTGTGATTTTGAAAGTTGAACAAGGTCATTTCATTTTGCAACAATAATTCCATGGAAGAAAGTAGGGTTATTATAAGAATTATTGCAGGGACAAATATATTTTCTATTGATAGCATCAGTAACCTTTACTTTTGACCTTCTGATCTCATGTTGTAAGGAAAAACTGCATCAAAATTGAGTTTGCATGATGGGCCCAAAGAAACTTGAGTTATTACAAGGAAACAATTTTTCCATTTTTAATTACGGTAACCTTGCCGTTTGACCATTCGACCTGATGGTACTGTTGGTAACAAAGATCTGCATACAGTATGAGTGTGATCGGCCTAAAAGAACTGGAGTTATCTTAAGGAAATATCTGTGCATACCACGATGCTGACACCAATACAAACATAGTGATAGCCCTTTGATATGATCCTGTGCCTCTAAGTTATTGAGAACTTCAATAAATTTAGTCATATGGACACATTCATCACTTGTTAACTAAAAATTAGGTCAAGCTCATGTAATTTCAGGAACTTAGTATGTCATCCTAACATTCCATTGACCCAGTTTCATTATTTCTCTTGCTATTATTGCTTGATCAGCAGTGGCTCAAAAATATTTTTTACACCAGGGCGATGGACGGCAAAGAATGAATGCAACACCATGGCACAAGGTCTTTTATTTTACATCAGGCAGATGACAATTTTAGTGCTTATTTAAAACTGCTCCTTTCTGGTAGAGGAAGACACTTGTAATTTCAAAATTGTACATGATAAAATTAAGGTTTACAGAAAATTCATTTCAACAAGAGTTGTCAGAAGACATGTACAGCTGGCATTTTTTTTAAATAGGTCAAAGGCCACGGTAACCAGGTCAACAAATGTACTACCAATGAAAAGGTCTTGTTACAAGGAACACTTCTGTGAAGTTATTCCTAAGCTACATGTATATCCTCATTAGGATTGTCACAACACTGTTTTATAAAAATTGATCACATCTGTCTACGGAAAATGGTGACAACGCCTGGAGTATAGCAATAGCTTCCCTGGACTTTGTCGTCGATCTAGGGAGCTAAGAAATTGAAGTCTTTCTTCATAATAGGGAGGTTGGCTGGTAAGTGAGCAGAAGAATTCATAATACATTAAAAGACACCCAATATTGTGTAGTTTTGTCAAAATAAAACTCTGTGGCAGACAACTTTATTGAAATATCTAGGCAATAGGCCTAAATCATAAGATACACCTAGTACATTGTACCTGCAAACGTGACTACATGACAGAAAATATCCTAATCTCAAGGAATGTAGTTAACAAGATGACAGTCACAAATATGTTTTTGATAACTACCGTTATTATTCAAGAACACATTTTCTAAATAAATATCATATGTAATTTGAATTTGCTTTTCATTATATTTGAGGAATTTGCCCCATAATTCCATAGAGGAAATGCATCAATGTCATAAAAACTAGCTATATATATAGCATTATGCCTATCACTGGACTATTCATTCTCTAAACAACATTTAAGTAAAAAAAAAATTCTTTGACAGCAAAGGACAAATAAGATTTTTATATCTAGCAAAGACATTCCTGTGAATTAGTCAACCCTGTGGGGGACTAATGAATTATATAAAAGACTATTACAATTACGTAAAGCATAAATAATACCAGTGTAAAGAGGTTTCCAATTTAAGAAGTTAGATTATACAATTAATTTTTACAACAAGAGCCAATTGGCATTAACGGTCCACTGCATTGTGACATATTTTAGTATTTTTAACTCCTGTGATCTTGATTTAAAGGTCATCTATTTCAACAATCTTGGTAGCCCTTCATTATAGCATGCTTCAGATTCAATATCAGGTACCTCGGCCAGTTGATTATACTTAGAAGAAATTGAAAATGTAAATTGTTTATTACAGACGAAGCACAACAGACAATGCCAGATAAATGGGGATTGCAATAATAGATCGACTGCAGCTGACCTAAAATTATACCAGAATTATGAGTTTTAATTAAAAGGAACTGCGACCTATTAAAATATATTACAATGCAGTCGACCATTAATTATACCAGAATTATGAGTTTTAATTAAAAGGAACTGCTACCTATTAAATTATATTACAATGCAGTCGACCGTTAATTATACCAGAATTATGAGTTTTAATTAAAAGGAACTGCTACCTATTAAATTATACCATATGTTAGATATCAAATAGTTTTGCCATTTCAGAATAGTATAGATATCTTTTACACATACAATACAGCTTAGTGTTAGATACAAAGTATATGGTAACAACCTTCTGATAAGGCTGATATAAGGCAAGAGTCAATGACATTTCCTTTCCCAAACATTTGAGGAACCTACCAGTCAAATATCTGGATTCTAGCTTTAAAACCTAGAACTGTCATCTCCTAACAAATCAGGAGAGCTAAAAACAGTTTCATTATGCATTAAAATATATTCAGTACACTCATTTACCCCTGCTCGACTCTCAGCCTACTAGGAGTGGGACAACTGGTTTGCCGGTCAGTAGAATGTGACCAGGTGGAGTGTCCTGATGGTTGCCTTTAGCAGTATGTTTCAATGAGGTAGCACTTATATGATAAAGCTGGCATCATGAGTAATGCGATATGACAAGGAGACAAACACGAATATACTGCAGCCCCCCAAAACACACATATTCACCACAGGTATCTCGCACACAGGGAAGGCTGTCCCAATTAAATGACCTTAACGTGTGATAGAACAATACTAAACTAAAACCAAAATTGATAAACAAAATTTCTTTCAGATTTTCCTGGTCATTGTAGCAACTGTGTGCAAAATATTGGAAGTTGTTCACTGAAGAATCAAAGCCAACGGAAAGTACATTGTTAAGAATATATTTGCAGTCAACCAGCACTTTTTGCAGCACTGACCCTAAATTCCAGCAGTTTTCGTCATCTGTATACACTTTGTATTTTTGTATATGAACATTAATATACACATCGCATTATGAAGGCTAATAGTATGACATAGCGTCAGTATTTTCTATATTTACCCAATGTGCTGATATATTACCTGACATGTGTTACGCTTTTAGATGATATGGGACAGACAATGTCTTTCATACCTGAATTAATAAGTGTTTAAACATAACAGCATAGTTAATCAACTCTTTCATAATCTGAAAATTTTCTAAGGAAATAAATCAGCTGAAGCACCCATTTTATAGACTTTTAACTGGGTCATAAAAGTATATAATCCCTCTCACTTCCTCCCGCTCTTCTTATCCTAATCAACTTTTAAAGCACTATGGTGTGAGAAATCCTGTAATGTGTAATTTTTTTTTTTTTTGTCATCATTTAATCCTAAATCAGTCAACATATGCACAGAGGTTCAATTGACAAGCAAGAATTAGCTAAAATTGGTTAAGTATTCACATAAACACAATTAATATTTATACAAATTTTCTCCCTATAGGACTTTGGATGTGTCATTTTATTAGGTCATTTACTTTTGCATTTTTTTGGGAACATTTTAAAACCAGCCAAATATTATCATTTTAAGCCTTTTAGTTTTTTAATCAAGTTAAGAGAACCTTATTCTTCTGCAAAAAAAACACATGCCAACAAATAAGTCACTTTCTTAGGTTTTGCAAATTTCATCAATTTCAAAATAGTAGTTACAGACCCGTGTACGTTCGCTGTTCCGTCTTAAACGCAAATGCTACGGAAGTGCTACGGAAATGGTACGGTAATGCTACGGAAGTGCTACGGAAATGGTACGGTAGTGGTACGGAAATGGTATGGTAATGCTACGGAAATGGTATGGTAATGCTACGGAAGTGCTACGGAAATGGTATGGTAATGCTACGGAAGTGCTACGGAAATGGTATGGTAATGCTACGGAAGTGCTACGGAAATGGTATGGTAATGCTACGGAAGTGCTACGGAAATGGTACGGTAATGCTACGGAACTGCTACGGAAATGGTATGGAAGTGCTACGGTAATGCTACGGAAATGGTACGGAAGTGCTACGGAAACGCTACGCTTAAATCGGAACTGCGAACGCACACAGGTCTGTAGCTCCCCAAACTTGAATGCTAAACTTATCGCTAATTTAAGGGTCAATACAGTACTATAATTAACTTTTCAACTAAAGTACAGTACTTTACTTTATCACTGGAGGGGGGGGGATCGTCTGATTTGAGGATAATTACAGTACTAAACATTTATACTAAAGGCTTATTTGAGGATAACTACAGTACAAAAATCTTTCACTTGGGGAGGGGTTTATTTCAGGATAATTACAGTACTAAACTGTTTCACTAGGATAGGGGCTAATTTGAGGATAATTACAGTACTAAACTTTTTTCACTAGGGGATGGGCTTATTTGAGCACAATTACAGTACTAAACATTTTTCACTAGGGGATGGGCTTATTTGAGGTTGAGGATAATTACAGTACTAAACTTTTCCACTAGGGGATGGGCAAATTTGAGGATAATTACATTACTAAACTTTTTCACTAGGAGAGGGAGCTTTTTCCACTAGGGGATGGGCAAATTTGAGGATAATTACATTACTAAACTTTTTCACTAGGAGAGGGAGCTTTTTTGAGGATAATTACATTACTAAACATTTTTCACTAGGGGATTGGCAAATTTGAGGATACGGTAATCCTCTGATTAGTTCAAACACGGGGATAGTTCGAACACACTTTTTTTTCTAGAAAAACAATATTTTTTAGCAAGTAATAGTTTGAACTCTGGTTGTTTTATAACTGACAGTATTTCGGATAGTTCGAACTTGTCAAATGAAGAACGTAAAGTAAGATTTTTTTTTGGCAAACTCCATTGAAAGCTTGCGACGACCCGGCCCCGACGAACGCCCGAGAAAAAATGCCAAGACTTAAATTTGATCAACAGGCAAGTTTAGGTTATAAGATTGTATGTGTGATCATTAGGATGCATCTGTGATTTAATATATGCCACATATTTTAGCGTTAATTCAGTTTTTTTACATTGCAAAATACATCATGCACGAGACAGCTGATTGCAAATTTAGGCCCCGACAATGTATTTATAAATAACATGCAATATTTGTATTCACGCTGTATGGCAAACTAAGAAATAATCTGTGTATTTTCAAATATAACTAGTGTTAACTTAGCATTATGATTATTTAATTGTGACTGGACATCTCTTAATTATTGCCAATCAATTACGCTAGGTAAGCCTGCCACGCGAGGTGTCGCTTGCGGTAAAGTTGAAAGGACCGGCAGCCTGGTCCTGCTGCGAGTGACGTGATAATCATTCATATCCAGTCAAAACAATTAATCCACATGTAGGTGTCCCAAATTTTGCAGGTATCAAATATGTTTGGTAGATATAATATGACAGTCGGACGGGCCATATTTAAAAGCAGACAAATTGTTCTGACCTTTTTATCAACATATATCGCCTATTTTTACAGTAATGCTTTCGTATGTAGACTATACTTTTGATGTATTAAAGAGACCATTTATTACAATAATATAGCTATAGTTTCTGATTCAGATAAAAAAAATATAACCATGCAGAGATTATACTGTAGAAATGTTAAACTTTTGTGTCACAAATGAAACGTGTACGTGTTTTGGGGCCTATAGCGGCTTAGCGCAATAATCATCATAATTATTGCAAAAGAAGAATGTTTAATGATTAATTAACATTGAATTTAATGAAAATATTATCATTTTTACTTATATATAAATGTGCAATTGTTCAGACCGCCGTTGTTACGTATCAGATTTACAATGGATGTGTTTGTGTCTCTGCCGAGGTTTTCACGGATATCGGCTCGGATAGTTCGAACTCGCTCTTATTTTCTGTAGCATAATTTCGAATAATTCGAACAGGTTCATCAATATGTATTTAATTTTGTTCGAACTAACCGGAGGTTTACCGTAATTACATTTCTAAACTTTTACACTAGGGGATGGGCAAATTTGAGGATAATTACATTATTAACATTTTAACTAGGGGATGGGCTAATTTGAGGATAATTACATTACTTAACTTTTACACTAGAGGATTGATTAACACCATAATAGCACACCATATATAGTTTTTATTATGGTGTTTACCATTATAAACATAATGTCCCAGCTAGAAGACACACTTAATAAATGGGCTTCTGTGACCTCCCCAGGTTAATGTTATCTGAGCCATACACAAGGATTCTATCAATTATGCACAAATGAATATAATTTATACAACACGTTTTTTAAATTAGTAATACAACTTGTAATCGTATAATATAGCTATATAACTGTTTTATATGACATATATAGTGTCATGCAAGAACTAAAAGTTCAAGGCTAAGTACCTATGTAGCGGGGGATGTTATCGTATATGTACTGATAGGTTAAGCTGACAGGGTTAAGCTTAACGCTAACTATATGCCATGCCTATATAAATGTCGTGTCTGTACTATGTGTACCTGTGTCACCTTGACCTTTGCTAGTCCTCTGTTCACCTGTGCTGTCTCTGGTCGATGTTTTTGTCGTGCATTGTTCGTAGTCGCTTGCTTTTTCGTCAGTGTCTGTCGTGCCTGTGTATCCTCTGTCGTGATTGGTCCTTATAGTTTTGTATTGTTAAAAAGTGGGATAAATTTAGGGTGGTGTATCGTATACTGGGCAGTCTGATGGATTTCCTGTGTGCTGTCACGTCTTTCTCGCTAATACTAATGTAACGTTAGCTTATGTAGGGTCTTGGGTGGGTAGTATTATTTGGGATGTTGGGTTTAGTTAGGTCGTACAGGTATGGGGGTTGGTTTTAGGTTAGGATGTTTATTATATAGCTAGGCCTATGCTGCTGTCCGTTTATATGTAATTTCATGTTGTAAATGTTTATATTGTCATTAATAAATAGTTAATTGTAGTTCAAGGCGTTTGTCCTCTCTCTATACGACAGATACAAGTTACCCATCAAACATGGGTTGTTGGTCCACCAGGGCGAGTCGGGTGCAGTTTGACGTACGCAAACTGGCCCCGACACGGTCCTGTTACACCTATATAAATACTATGTGCTATAATAGCAGTCTGCCTCTAGCTATCACAATGCTACTCAAGGATGATAAATACATGACAAGTTATAAATATACTGTGTATACCAGATGTGAAAAGATATAGGGTCATCTATCTGCCAGACCACATGGGTTTTCTCCTGGTACTCTGATTTCCTCCCACATTGATCTATCACCCCCTTCCATCCAGCCAAAAGAGTAATTAATATCAGTTGATATAACTTGTTTCACAATTGTAGTAATTAAAATAAAGTTAATATTTTTACACTGTACATTATAGATTATAATTTCTATCATTTGTTCAATTAAGAAGTACAAATATTACAAATATTACAAAGCACGACAAATACTAAAGGGATAAGTTATCTTTAAATGCATGTAAATATATACACAAAATGTACACACTTATTTATCTGTTTATTCAATATAAACAACAATATCGATTGAGTTACACAAAATTAATACCTGTAAGCTTTATAAATGTTCCAAACAGGACACCCAAGAAGTAACAGCGAGCCATTAAAATAATAATTAGTCACAGTTTATCTGTTTTGGAAAAAATGAATGTCTTTTTTTGGACATCGTTGGTAACCATGGACAGAAACCATGGGACAATTGCTAAAGAAAATCGTCTTACAACTATAAAAATAGGAAATATATTTTGGGGCTCACTGTCCTGTCTGGGCCACCACCACTATATTGATCAATTAATTTAATCAACAGTATTGTGTTCTCAATTGTCAAGGAAGACAAATCATAAACTGTTATTTTGTTCTAGTTTCTCATGACTCTCATTTACATATAAAATAAAAATGATTTCCATTTATGTTCTATTTTTAACACGTATGGTTACCTGGTGATGTCTGTGCTCTATATATATGTATACATTTAAAGATGATTTACATTCATTCTGACATTAGACTGGATTCACAGGGCCTATAATGTTCAGCTGAAAAGGGCCTGTTTCCAGTAATGTTAATTCTCCATAGGAGCCTGCCCCCATATAATTTCTTATCTAGCTCAACTACAGTTTTTTTCTTTTCCGAAGAATAATTTTACACCTTTCCGACACCCAGATTTCATAATGTCAGTGAAAATGTATTTTTATAAAGTTGTCATTTTGAGCATCAAAGACATAAGGTCGTAAATAAAAGAAGGTTATCTCGAAATTGTAATTCGCAACATAGTATAAATTTCTTTTGATAAATATTTCCAAAACATTGTGTTTATTCATAAAACATAAAACAAAAATTTTCTCGGATGAAAATGCACTTGCAGAGACACAATTATGAAGAAAAATGCCATAAAATTGCAATTTTCTCCCATTATATAGTTTTGGATGCAAATTTCCATCACAAAATCGGATAGAGCTTTACTTGTTTCATATGTGTACCAAAAATCAGCTAATTCCATGTGGTGGAACGTTCTCATATCGCCGCATGAATGTGGTTGTAAATTGAAAGAAAAGGGGAAATGAGTAACATTTACCTTGTCTGAAACCCTATTATATAGCTTATTATATGCAAAATTTTATATTGAATATCAGAGCGGATATTTTCATGACAGTTTTATGATATCTAACGACTAAATAAACAGTATCGATATAAAGATTTCCACTGAGGACACCCTGATACATGAATACTGTTCTATCTCAAGTTGTCCTCTTTTGAATTTTCTGATCGTGTGGCCTTGTACATTTATCCGTATCTTCTTGTCTTTGTCTATACGTTTACGGAATCATTGACTCGATGCTAGCTATTCTTGTCTCACTTTCCTTGTTTTATTGTCCCATCTCCAAAGCGTTGTGGCTCTGTCAGGGTTGGGACCCTGACTTGTCTCACTTTCTTTGTGCCTGCTGACCACGCCACATCGAATAGATAGATTATCTATATGAAATACTTTATTTTGTTTTGTTTTATTTTATTTTATTTTATTTTGACACAAAAGCCAAACGAAATATAACGTTTGGATACGGTTCACCGTTTCACCCGATGATGAGGCCCCAATAAAGGACTACTACTGCCAGTGCCCAGTTGGAGAGAGAACGATGGGAATGTGTGCGCACATCTCCAGTATCTTGTACTACCTTGGGTATTACAGGGCGCTGGAAAACCCTCGACCATTACAACCACAGGTAAAGAAATTCCGACAAAACTTGAAATAGTTTTCCATGCGGCAACGGAGTGCATATGTCGAAAGTATGTTTGGGGCTCGATATGAAAGATCCCCGTTACAATGTGACTAACAAAACTTATAAATATAGGTATTATACAATCGCCCGTAGCTATGAACACTCCCGTAAATGCGAAAACCAACCAAAATCATAAGGAACACGTTTTGTTTGTTGTTCTGTCTATTTGTCAGCCAATGTCTTCAACCACGGGGACTTGTGAAGAAGCCATCTTGGATTTTTTTTATGAAAAATTGTTTCTCTCACTTTTTTTCATATCTGTGTACATATTCTCAACATACCAAGCAAATACTCTCGTGTTTTTGTTAATTATCTAAAGAAAGTCGAAAATCGGCAATTCAACCATAGGCTAATTCAACCCAAGATTTGAAAATGTTCCACCACTTACATGTTGATGATTTTTCCTCTCACCAATAGCATATTACGTACTGTTTAATAGGATAAAAATTGGTTTGCATCCAACGCCCATAAAAGGGTGTATTCTCTAAAAAACACAGTTTTTGTGTCTAAAATGTTATCATCGAAAATGGCATTTTTGAGATTGTTTCTTCCATAAAACAGCCAAATGGCGCGAAGGAAACAGGATTTTTTGTCACAATCATGCCATGAATGTATTCTTTACGGTGACCATCATTTGATTAGATTTTCATTAATATTTTACATAACATGCACATTTTATCAACACTTAGACAACTTCTGAAAGGTACAATTTTGAGGAGCCATAAAAGACAAACCAAGTGACCTAAATCTTTATACTTTATAGATTTGTGACCACAACGGTATGGGCAATGCACCACCAACAGGAAATTTGAATCAGAGAAGGGGCCATTTTGGAAACAGGCCCTTTCAGTGATTATGACAAAACACTCCAATTCAACTGGTATCACTAATACT
This sequence comes from Pecten maximus, assembly GCF_902652985.1. NCBI lineage: Eukaryota > Metazoa > Mollusca > Bivalvia > Pectinida > Pectinidae > Pecten > Pecten maximus. The sequence goes on along the minus strand of NC_047033.1, from coordinate 7,696,256 downwards.
TTCCAAGTTTCAGATCAGCCACTCAATATCATGCAAAGAAGTCCACACCTTCCTTTAACTTTTCTGGTTCCAAACATAAGACATTTCAGCTTCAAACAAGAGCAGTTGGAGAACAGCATAGCTCTTCCCGCAAATGTTTGTCAATAAATAATTAAAATATATTAATTGGTGTGGTTTCGCAAATTGCAAAAATAATATCTAATTTGTTTACTTGATCAGATAAATGTGTTAATAGCTTTCAACACCTTCACGATTTATTTTTTTTAATCTGATTTCCCCTCCTAAAAAAATATTTCAGTTTAACTCCAGCAAGGGATAGTTTAATCCCCACAGGGACCCTAATACCATGTATTACTATGCCTTTCAACACTTGCAACAAACTTTTAACGCAGAATAGATCTTCTAAGTCCAAAAATTAAAAAAAAAAATGAAAAGAAAAAAACTTTTTTTTTTAGTTATTCTCCAGGAAGGGATAGTCTTACTCCAGAGGGATTCAATTGCCAAATATAAGCACCCTAGTACAATTATAAAGTGACATATTAATACCTTTCAACACTTGCACCAAAAACTTAATGCAAAAACTAAGTCAAAAATTAAAAAAAATCTGTTTGTTCCCCAAAAATTCTTTTAGGTCGACTCAGGAAGGGGATAGTTTAACCCCCATAGGGACCATTTTACCATAAATTACTATACCTTTCAGCACACTTGCACCAAAAACTTAACATCTGAAAACCAATGCAGACGCCGATGCCGGGGTGACAACATAAGCTCTCCCCTTTTCTTTGAAGATCTAAGATGAGCTTAAAACACAGCAAGGAAGCAAAATGTAAATCATACGTGTACAATGATGTGACTCTTGTTTCCTTCAACATCCATATAAGTTTGCTTTAATTGATTTAAACCTTAATAACCCTCATCCACTATATATATATATATATAGCCAGGATCATGGTCACAGATCCACACTGTCCTTGAGCTTTGGACCCAAATGACCTTGATCTCTGACCTGATGACCTTAACCTTTGGCCAGTTGACTCCTTGTTTAATTCTAACCAACCTTGCTTTAAACTGTCTTAACCAAAATGTTCACCAGTGAAAAAAAACAAATTTGACCTTGACTTTGACTTACTGACCTTGATAAAATCCGGGCAGCATTGCTTCATTGTGTCACAACAAAATGTTCATTCATGAAAATCTACAAAGCTTGAGCATGACGTCTGGTCCCATGACCTTGACCTTTGGTCAGTTGACTCCTTGCGCATGTGGGTTAATGTTGCGTCCCGTTTTGTTGCTCATTAGTGTATTCATGTAAAATATACATTGTTGTACATTGTTGCAACTTGTACATTCTAATGACGTCACAGTGTTTACAGATCCCGCGTTGTGTCTGCACTGCCTGACACGAAGGCTTCATTCTGTGTTTTTTAGTGTTTTTGTTAGTTTTCTGATAATTCAATTGATCAGGTATGATTAAACAACCCCAATCAATATGAGTTGTGAATGTAATTTTAAGTTTAAACGGCATGTTGCGAAAAATACTTCAACTTTCACTTTGTCAGTGCATTCGTGATCGCAGCTTCGATCGGCTGTCATGGCAACGACGAGGACGGTGGTTTTATCATAGTGACGAATTTACAAACTTGCATGTGTACAGCCGAAAACTTCTAACTATACCTTATGTCTTTGGAAATCATCTGTAAATAATTAATTGAATTAATTCCGATCCATTGCATTCGTTTATTAACGTTTGTTCGTTTCTATATGCCGATTTCGATACTTAAAACACTGAAGAGTTCCAATATTGTAGAATGAACATTAACACTTGCTCTATGAATCGTCCTAGAGCACCCGACTACCCTAAATCAATACTTATGAAACAGGTAAAAGCGTGAAGGTAATTGTATGAGACCAACGAAAAGTGCTGTACATTCTTACAAAAATGACAAACATCGTCAAAATTACTTAAAAAGTAGTCAATTAATCGGCACTTCTTCAATTAACACCAGTTTATAACGCCGTTATGTAACCATACTTGAATAAATAGAAGAATGTACAGCACTTTTTCTCGGTTTCTTAGCACGATGAATAAGTGTATCATATTTGTTTGTACGACAAAATACGTTGGTCGGGTGCTCTGGCCATATTTACCGACCAAGTGTTAATGTAGTCCTTCGTGCCGGTCACGTGACCACGTGAGAACACGAGGAACGACGAAAACATCCCGATAAAGACGTTGGACACCTAACATTAAAATCCGATCAAGAAAACAAACAGAACTAACCGGGAAATCATTAAATATTGAATTTATATTAAAACATGACGTTTTTTGTTCTTTTTAATTATAAATGCAACATTAACCCACATGCGTGCTTAATTCTTTATATCTTTGCTTAATTATGTCATAACAAAATGTTCATCTAGTGAAATGGTCCCAAATTTGATCTGACTTTTGAACCCGAGTTTCATGTTAATTGGTCAATAACCAAAGTCATAGTCAGAACAGAAACAGTGATTACTAAAGGGCACCCTAATCTAAAAAGTTGTATAAGAAGTTTACCGTTCGGAGACATTCCTGCATTGAGACACCTTTGAAAACGGCAGGCCTGGCACTTGTTCCGCGATGCTGTGTCTAACTTGCATTGTTTTCCATTCTTACATGCTTCATATGTCAACTTCTTCTTCAATGTTCGCCTGAAGAAATCCCTGTAACAAACCACATCATGATGATTAATATTAACCCATTTAAATAACTTATAACAATATTCCCTATTTGAGGAGCTATATAGTATTTTTGGTCACAGCTTTTTTTCACATTTTTGGGACTTTTATGCCTCACTTTGGAAAGAAAATTGGAGAATTGGGAAGGGAATTTTCATGAGTAAACTGCAAATTTCATGAATTTGGCTTAAATATGAAATGAAAACCTAGAGGCCACACCTACTTGCCTGGTATTCATTTCTCTGGCAATTAGCTGCCTTTAAATTAATCAAAAGATGTATTTTCTGTTTTGTTTTACCAAATTTAAACCAATGAATAATTATATACAAGGGTCAAGGGAATTTTCTTCTTCAAACTCTTTGTCTGGCAACATCCCAGGAACATACAAGCCAAATATTTTGATTCTAGGCCTTGCAGTTAATCAAAAGAATAGCCATTTGAGGGTTTATCTTTGACCCCAGTTGTAGCTTTGATTTAATGTCATTGCCATTTCTTTTCATTGTCACAACTCCATGTTATACTTATCATGTATACCAAGTTTCGTTAAAATCGGACAGACAGACAGACGGACGGACAGATGGAAGGACGGAGGGTAAACTTATAGTCCCCATGTATTTCAAACGGCAGGGGACTAATAAACCAGAGCAAAATCAGACAGCAACTAATGGTCCTTTCGTTTAGCAGATCACAATACTGAAGTTACAAGAGTGAAATGCGGCTTACAGTCCTCACTCATTCCATGTATCACTTCTGAAGCTTGATAACATGCAATTAACCTTTAATGAACTTACGTACTATATAAGAGCTAGTGTACACAACAATTTAAGTTAGCGAAATCTCACAATATAACAGGGATGGTACTGACTTTATATCCTTCACAAAAGTATACCCTATAGTAGAACCCCACGATGTAACAGGGATGGTCCTTACCTTACAGCCCTCACAGGAGTGTACCCCATAGTGGAACCCCACGATATAACAGGGATGGTCCTTAACTTACAGCCCTCACAGGAGTGTACCCCATAGTGAAACCCCACGATGTAACAGGGATGGTCCTTACCTTACAGCCCTCACAGGAGTGTACTCCATAGTGAAACCCCACGATGTAACAGGGATGGTCCTTACCTTACAGCCCTCACAGGAGTGTACCCCATAGTGAAACCCCACGATGTAACAGGGATGGTCCTTACCTTACAGCCCTCACAGGAGTGTACCCAATAGTGAAACCCCACGATGTAACAGGGATGGTCCTTACCTTACAGCCCTCACAGGAGTGTACCCAATAGTGAAACCCCACGATGTAACAGGGATGGTCCTTACCTTACAGCCCTCACAGGAGTGTACTCCATAGTGAAACCCCACGATGTAACAGGGATGGTCCTTACCTTACAGCCCTCACAGGAGTGTACCCCATAGTGAAACCCCAAGATATAACAGAGATATAACATTTATGGTCCTTATACCTTACAGCCCTCACAGGAGTGTACCCCATAGTGAAACCCCACGATATAACAAGGATGGTCCTTACCTTAAAACCCTCGCAGGGGTGTACCCTATAGTGAAACCCCACGATATAACAGGGATGGTCCTTACCTTACATCCCTCACAGGAGTGTACCCCATAGTGAAACCCCACGATGTAACAGGGATGGTTACTTACCTTACAGCCCTCACAGGAGTGTACCCCATAGTGAAACCCCACGATGTAACAGGGATGGTCCTTACCTTACAGCCCTCACAGGAGTGTACCCATAGTGAAACCCCACGATATAACAGGAATGGTCCTTACCTTACAGCCCTCACAGGGGTGTACCCTATAGTGAAACCCCACGATGTAACAGGGATGGTCCTTACCTTACAGCCCTCACAGGAGTGTACCCCATAGTGAAACCCCACGAATATAACAGGGATGGTCCTTACCTTACAGCCCTCACAGGAGTGTACCTCATAGTGGAATCCCCACGATATAACAGGGATGGTCCTTACCTTACAGCTCTCACAGGAGTGTACCCCATAGTGAAACCCCACGATGTAACAGGGATGGTCCTTACCTTACAGCCCTCAAGGTTTTTTCCCCCCGGGTGAAAAGGGGGGCCCCTTTTGGGGGGTTTATAAGTCTAAGGAGTGATCATAGTGCCCCAAGAATAAAAGAAAAAAGGGGGGAAAGTAAGGGATTTTAAATTTAGTGAAAAGAGAAAAGGGATGGTCCTTACCTTACAGCCCACGGGAGTGTACCCATAGTAAAACCCCCACGATGTAACGGGATGGTCCTTACCTTCAGCCCCACAGGAGTGCCCCCCTGGGAAAACCCCACATAAAAACGGGAGGCCCTTCCCTTTTACACCTCACAGGAGTACCCCAAAGAAAAAACCCCACTTTTAAAGGGGGAGGGTTCCTTTCCTTACAACCCTCACAGGAGTTCCTCATAGTGAAACCCCAACGATGAAACGGAATGGCCTTACCTTACAGTCCACAGGAGTGCCCCTAGTGAAACCCCACATGTAACAGGGAGGGGGACCTTACACCCCTCACAGGATGCCCCCCATTGAAACCCCACGATGTAACAGGAGATGGTCCTTACCTTACAGCCCTCACAGGAGTGGTAACCCCATAAGTGAAACCCCACGATAGTAACAGGGATTGTCCTTACCTTACAGCCCTCACCTAGGACGGTACCCCATAGTGGGAACCCACGATGTAACAGGGATGGTCCTTACCTACAGCTTCACAGGAAGTGGTAACCGCATAGTGGAAACCACAGATGTAAAAGGTATGGTCCTTACCTTACAGCCCTCACAGGAGTGTACCTCATAGTGAAACCCCACGATGTAACAGGGATGGTCCTTACCTTACAGCCCTCACAGGAGTGTACCCATAGTGAAACCCCACAATGTAACAGGGATGGTCCATACCTTACAGCTAGCCCTCACAGGAGTGTACCCCATAGTGAAACCCCATGATGTAACAGGGATGGTCCTTACCTTACAGCCCTCACAGGAGTGTACCCATAGTGAAACCCCACGATGTAACAGGTATGGTCCTTACCTTACAGCCCTCACAGGAGTGTACCCCATAGTGGAATCCTGATGCTTTGTCCCCACAGATACGACAAATCACTTCAAGCTCTGTTGTATACAGTTGTTTACTTTGACCACTCATCTGTAAAATTTTCAAAACAGAAATAAAATCGAAACACAAATTTTGAAAGTGTTTTATTGTATTAAAAACAGGTGACTTTTATAGAATGTTTTGGTATATACAGGTGGTCTTCATAGACAGGTTTTTGTTAAATACAGGTTGTTATTTAGAACAGGTTTTTGTATATACAGGTTGCCATTTAAGCGCAGAATTTTATTTATATACACTGGGTGATCTTTACAGACAGGTTTTTGCTAGATACAGGAGGCCATTAAAGGCAGGTTTTTGTTATATACAGGAGGCCATTTAAGGCAGGTTTTTGTTATATACAGGAGGCCATTAAAGGCAGGTTTTTGTTATATACAGGAGGCCATTTAAGGCAGGTTTTTGTTATATACAGGAGGCCATTTAAGGCAGGTTTTTGTTATATACAGGAGGCCATTTAAGGCAGGTTTTTGTTATATACAGGAGGCCATTTAAGGCAGGTTTTTGTTATATACAGGAGGCCATTTAAGGCAAGTTTTTGTTATATACAGGAGGCCATTTAAGGGCAAGTTTTTATGCTGTATACAGGTGGTCAGTATAGACAGGTCTTTCTTACATACAGGAAGCCAGTTAAGGGGATGTTTTTGTTATATACATTTTTGAACATTTTTGTTATATTCAAGTAGGTAGCGCTCATATTTGCTAAGCACTTTCTTTAGGAAAAGGTAATTGGTATTGTACATGTGAAATTTAGGGCAGTGTTTTGGTAGATACAGCTTGCCTTCAAGACTGGATTTTTTTTATATACAGGTATAAGCTTTGAGGAATCTGGAATTCTCTGAAATAGCAAAGAAATTTATTTTACTCTACAGCCAGGTTAATTAGCAGGTTTTCATTGTACCCAGATGTAATGGCCTAAACAGGGCATGTTATCTTGTACTTACTAAATATAGAAGAGACTCCAATTGCAACAAGCTGAGGATGATACGGAATAATAAAGATACATCATCCTCAGCTTGTTGCGATTGGAGTCTCTTCTATATTTACCCATTTTCTCTATCGCCCTGCATACCTGGAGGTATCCAAGCGAGGATATCGGAACCTACGGAACCTCAACGAAAAGAACGGCGTTGGCTCTATGATTCGTGATTATTGTACTTACTAATGATGTGGAGGTAGGACGGGCCCTTGTCATAGAGAAAATGTTCACATTCAGGCTGCTGGTGTCTGACGAAGATGATGGGGATGGGACAGGAGATGAAGAAGATGAATAAGATAGTGCAGACTGTGGAGAAGAATCTTGTGATGGCGATGACCTAGATAAAGACACACAGGAATCCTGGGTAATGTTTATCAGCATATTTTTAGATGTTATTCCTTCATGATGGTTGATGTCCAATAAAAGTTGTTCCGTCTCCAAATCAGAAAAATCTGTGAATACAAAATATAAGTTTAATTCATTTGTTAATTATTATGTTAATAAAATTAAGCAACCAAATGCAATTTTGATTTTAAATTGTTACATTAAAACAAGAATTTCACCAACATACATTTCACTGTTAGCTGTGTTGCCAATATAAGTTAAGCTAATTACACAGAAACTCATTAAAATTTCAATACTTTTTCTAAAAACAGCAAAACAAAATCTCCACAGTATGGAGGCGCCGAGCAAACATATCTATAAAAGATATGTGTAAATATTGATGCATTACGAAACAAATATAAAATTTTGCAAGAATCACTTAAATTCTCCAAATTCACCTGTAAAGATTTGTATTCATTTTTATCCCAAAATTCACTATTTCTGAAGAGTGAGAAGAAAATACATCTGATTTATTATAGCTTTTATTCCAATTAGGCAATAATAAAATTTGTAAATCAATTAGAGAAGCAATAAAGATTTAAATTAACTAATTAGAATATAAGGTTTTTAAGGGATATGTATGACATGGTAGCATGGTAAGGAAATAATGAACCATTTGTCATGAAAATTGAGTGATCTTTGTCCCATCATTTGCTTTGTTGGAAAAAAAATACTATGCCTTAACCATTCAAATATTCTCAGCATCAAGATTTTTCGGAGAAAATATGCCATTTTTCAAAAAAACAATTATTACCCATTCTCTGTACATGTTTAGTGGTTGCAGAGAGAATCCTATCCGAGCTTAGAAACTTTACCAACAAGAATTTGTATATTTTTTAAACGAAAATAAAGCAATTTGAATGTTTTTTACAACTAGAAAATATGTCCCCGCTGCCCTTTGACAACCTGTCAAAATAGCAGTTCCTGAGATTAGCGATTTTGTAACATATTGCATTGGGACGGGAGGGGAGGGAAGGGGACAAGACGCCATGCAACACAATGTGATGCAACAGTAAGGTCAGTACAGACATGATGTAACACTATATGCCCCCCCATTACTTGGCGGGGGAATAAAATTTTATCATAAATGAAATCACTCTCCCCCCATTACTTGGCGGGGAATAAAATTTTATGATAAATGAAATCACTCTAAGTGTGTTGAGATGTCCATACCTGCCTGACAATTGAACTATATTCTATGTTTGGTTGAACTAACATGGATACTTATTGAGAAACTGAGCTAAACACAGACTTAAAGTTCAGATTCCTTGCATTCCTTAATTTACAATATTCCATAAATGAGGGTTGTGTTGAGATATCCACTATGTCATCTGACTACATTGTATATATACCATATGTTTAGGTAAATTCACTTGGGCTTATACTTTTTGAACAACATCAAGATCTAATAAAAACTAAGGTCAATGTTGATTATATGGGGCGGCAGCCATCAGTGTCACAGTGGGAATTAGTTACGCCATAGCCATGGTTTGGGAATTTAATTGTTGCATGCAAGACAAAAAACGATTGCTTAAAGATCGAAAGTTAGGAACCAACTCAAATAAGAGACCCATGGGGTCTGCATTGCTGACATGATCATTTCAATGGTTATATGAATTTGAAAGCACTCTGTAAGTATATTATAAATACTTTCCCATTTTGGGATATGTCATTATGATCAGCCGCTTGGTACCATGCATATAATTTGCAGTCAGCAATTTCCTTTGACTTAAATTTGACTCACTGTTTATATTAGGTAATAGATTAAAATCAAACAAGGACATATATAGCTGTTCAGATCCCTGCCAAGGGATCGGCTTGCAGTTATACAAGCATGATCATATTTTGTTAGAGATCATCAGTTTTTGTGGTAATCAATTTCTAGAAATGCTGGAATCAGTGAATTTGTTTTCAACCTGAGAGCAGGTCAATTTTAAATCTCTCTATGTCTCTGGTTAAATATCTTATGTACATATGTACCAAGTATGTATTGAATAATGTACATGTAGATTAGCAGAGTTAAAAATGCAGTAGGTAAGGAATTCAGCCAAGGTTGATATGATTTAGTACGTTATACAATCAAGCTGCACTTGAGCTTAATTGCACTCCCCCAGGGAACAAGCAAGAGTCATGAGAATTAATTCTGTACCGTCTGAAGGAAGGTTATTTATTAATGTTCTTAACATGTTTTTCCACATGGACTTTCCAACGTTTGTCATTAATTATACATTTGAAGAAAATTAGTAATCTTCATTATCAAGTGTCAGACCTACATGAAGCTAGGAAAGAGCATAATATAAAAATAATAAAATTACAGAGACTTAACACTGAGCCCAGTAATACAAGGGGTTAACTCAAAAGCACATTCCATTCCTGTACTTGCACACATCCATGTTAAAATCAGTGATTTATAACTGCGGACCGATTTCCCTACCAATGGTCCATGTCATAGATGTATGCATGCATTCACCGTAATTTTTGTTGGGAATTTGCATCAAGTCCCTTGGCTAAAACACACATTATTCGGAACCTTTCTCTTTCTTAATCATCTATATATTAAACATGATTATTAAATAAACAATAGACGTATTTTCAAAACTGATAATGGACAATGTAGATTGCTTTTATATAAAGAAACTATCATGTTGACAAAAACATAACGATTTCAAATATTCAATGAAACCCGTTTGAACTAAAGAGCTTGAGAAGTGCAAAGGTATATCCTATCCGTGAGTTAATTTTGCACAAGGGTGGAAAGGACGCTATTTTATCTTACCATGAACTGGTATTTCCAAGAATATATTGAGGTAGTATATTGAGATATTCTCATAGTTTTCATGGCCATCGCGTCTTTTTTTTATATTGATGAATGTATGTGACAACAGAATCAAATATGGCTCTGAATCCCAATCATAGTGCCAGTCAAACTCTTGAGGATGTACAGTTATAATTTTTTGCACCAAAACTCCCTTAGGTTGAGATCGCCAAATCTCAATCCCTCAGTGGATATATTTTTCTTTCAAGGAATAGCAGTAACAAACTTAAACTGTCAAAATACATACCCATACTTCTAAATGACTGGAGTGCCGATATGATGTGTCTTTATAGTATTTAGTGTTTCCTGAACTTCCGACAAGGTACCGGTATATGGGTAATTCAAACAAAATTCTGTCAGCAAAATACTTTTGAGATGACTGCTACGCTGGACAGCATAGGTTGCAATCCCTTGCTCTTCATTAGGTCTATACATCAGAATTAGAAATGTCCAATACTTGGCAAAATTACATGTACATGTAAATGATGATGAACACGCCCACAAATTATACCACGTCACTCACTGCACCTCTCAGCCAATCGCTTCAGTGCATTAAAGTAAAATACCTTTGATCTTTTCCTTCCAGTATATTTGCTACAAATTCCTAACTATTATACTCTATCATAATCATGATAGAAAAATCAAACCTACAAATGTGTCACAAGTAACGTAAAATAATGGCAGCATGGGCCTTTAACCACGAACAAGTAATGTGGCGGCCATTACATACATGTAGTACTGTTCTTCATACTATATCTGACTAGGAACTTGTGATATGTTCTCCATCATAGCCTGATGTACTCCATCATATTCCAAGGTATGATCAGTTTACTATTAAGTTACTATATATTGTAATACGATCAAACTTGGAGTATTTTAGGTTTTTAAACCCCCTTGCATCCTGTTTTGGAAGATTAAAAGGTGGCCAATTGCAGAAACAACATTTCAAAATGTTGAATTCTTCAAAGTTACCAAAGTTACATATTCGAAATTATTCATATGATAGAAAAACTGTTAGATACTCTATCATACTCCCAGATATGAATAACTTAAGATTGTCATATGCAACAAATTTAAATGCAATTTGTGCGAGTAGTTATATATTTCTTAATTTTCGTGCTTCCTTTAGCTGTGGCAGCCATTACAGTGAGAAACAACAGCATTCAAATTCATGTCAGCTTTCAAAGTAACTTATAAGTGTGGTTTATGGTCTATTTTGTTTAATGTCCTATTAACAGCCAGAGTCATTGAAGGATGTGCCAGGTTTTTTGGAGGTGGAGGAAAGCCAGAGTATCTGGAGAAAAACCACCAGCTTACGGTCAGTACCAGGCAACTGCCCCACGTGGGATTCGAACTCATGATCCAGAGGTGGAGGGCTAGTGATAAAGTGTCGGGACACCTTAATCAATCGGCCACCGCGGCCCCACCAGGCAACTGCCCTACATGGGATTCAAACTCACGAGCCAGAGGTGGAGGGCTAGTGATAAGGTGTGGAGACACCTTGACCACTCCGCCAGGACGCATCACCACCTATGATAAGTACATGTTCCCAAAAATACATATGACAGAAACCATGTCATTTTCTCAACCACATCCCAATGAATCAGCAACTTTAAACTTTAATTAATACCATATTTTTTAATCCAAACATTGAGTATTCGTAGATTTTTAACCCCTGCACACCCTGTTTTGAAGGCACCTAGCTGTTACAAAATTATTAATCAATTAATACTGATCGTCAACAATTTTCAGAAACGTAATATAATTATAAAATTCCAGTCAGTAATTAATCCTAAATCTGTTTTGGCTGTAATTTAAAGCATTATATAAGCTATATAGGCAATAATCTTAAATAAAATGTGAAAAAGATTTATAAAATATATCATTTTTTTTCACACCATGTCCAAAAATGTTTATCAGTCTTTTTTCAGCAACACATAATTAAGCAACAGTGTCTTGTTGATTTTGTGTTTTCAAATTTGACTTAATTCGTTTAAAAAGAATGAAGCAAATTCCTCAACTTAAATCAAAATTGTCCATCAGAAAGCATTACAGAATTTAAGGGAAACATCAAGCTTATAGTCAAGTATATGTTACTTAACTTCCTTAAATTCTGTAACATGTTTTCCTTTGGAAGATTTTAAGTTAAGGCAATATATTATGCCTCACGTTCAGCTGATGAAATAGCTTTAACTTAAAAAATAGTTTAGTTTGATTTTTTAATTGTTAAACAACCAGTCAACAGCTAATTGATCATATATAATCAACACATCCACTTTAATTAAAGTCACCCATTGTTCCAAATTCCCACGTTTAATTTATTACTTTCAACATGGGACAGCTGTGCTAAACAGAGCGAGAGAAATCAGGTGACTCTTGCTATGGATTCAAAGGCAGTGATGATTTTCAAATTTCCATAGGTGATATGGTGTACATTTATTGATAAGAAAGCATGCATACAGTATATAGATTTCATTTTCTAGAGTTGAGATTGCAAGAATCTCAGTTCTAAAAACAATTTGCAATATATCTCTTCAGAATATTTAACAACAGGAAAATTTAACATATTGCAACAAATTACATATACATGACAAATCCTCATGACATGTTTGATCCTTTTGACAGACTCATACTGCATACTTTAAACTACTTTTTCTGAAGGAATAATTTGATTATTAAAATCACGTGTGTACAAAAAAAGTATATCAATATTAAAGATGTAGATATAAAGAGTAGAGTAACAATTCAAAGTCTCCCAACCAAATATGTAGGATTGGCAAGATACTTTGAAAGTAGGTTTGACAAAATTATGATTTACAAATCAAATAAACAGACTTTGCTATCAAATACACTTCAGTCATAAAGCATATTTATATATTACTAAAATACAAACACATAATCAATGATTCTGAGACAAAAAATGCACAAATGACTATCATTCCAAGTTTATAACAAATAGATGGTAGATAAATTAAATTATTCCCAGTTTATAACAAGTAGACGGTAGATAAATTAAATTATTCCCAGTTTATAACAAGTAGATAGAAGATAAATTAAATTATTCCCAGTTTATAACAAGTAGACGGTAGATAAATTAAATTATTCCCAGTTTATAACAAGTGGATAGAAGATAAATTAAAGTATTCCCAGTTTATAACAAGTAGACAGTAGATAAATTAAATTATTCCCAGTTTATAACAAGTGGATAGAAGATAAATTAAAGTATTCCCAGTTTATAACAAGTAGACGATAGATAAATTAAATTATTCCCAGTTTATAACAAGTACATGTAGATAAATTGAATTGTTCCAAGTTTATAACAAGTAGACAGTAGATAAATGAAACAATTAATCCATTGTATTTACCTGACAGGAAATCCACATAATCCGTTAAAGAATCCATTTAAATCTGCAACTTCATATATCCCACTAATGATACATGTATATACCACAAAGAGAGATGAATTCCCTCTGCATGCCGATATATATACAAGGCACAATATAATGATAACACACATCATCCAATCTTTGAAGGATATACTTTTTTGCAGAAATAGAACCATTTCTTCTTCAGACTGAATCGTCTCTTCATGAAGGAGAGGAGGGGTTATAAGGAAATGCATAATTTCACTGTCGAATAAATATCACACGGTATATGCATATATTAACAACATGTCTCCCACCACTTATTAGCCCTGACCTATATCTGTATGACTGACACTCTGAATTTTTCAATGTGTAATTAAAAAGATACCGTATATATAGACTGTGAAAAGAACATGATAGCAGTGCATGAGTACGGGCAAAACACAGGGATTGTTTTGTGATTGCTGTATACTCTTACAGATTTTGCATTTTGATGTCCAATTCTAAATCAGTCCGATATAAAAACTAATTTATATTGGAAAAATATTACTTACCTGGCCAGTTACAATAGCTGATTCAAATTGATTAGACACCTCAAGTGCTAAACAAGTTAGAGCACAATCCCACTAGTGGAACTTGAGAAGGAGTTCGAAATGTGAAAAGTTTATGCACAGGGGTAATATTGATGCACGGCAGATGGAGATCTGGACGAAGCACGATGACTATGGGTAATTATATAATAATCCTGACCCTTCCAATAAGATTACCTAAAATGTGCATCCTGCATAAGGGCAAGAGAGATATCCTCTCATCTTTAAAAAGCCCTAACCAGAGGTAGACCAATTGGGAACATTGGGAATTGTCCAGGTACATATTTTCCCAGGTAAAATGGGTTAAACAAGAACAATTAACCTCAATTTACCTTTAAAAAAAAAAATGCTTACCTGGACAATCACAACATCAAACTTGTCTTATTTTAGACGTTTCCTGCAAATTTGACAACATTCTTAATAACCGAGATGGCAAATTGACCACATTCTTAATAACTGAGATGGCAAATTGCAAAAAAAAAACAAAAACAAACAACTTCCCAAAATCAATCCTTCTCAAAACTAATCTCTCTTGATACTGATGGAGATGTATGGAATCCTCCTTCTTTGTTATAGTTTTGTGAATAGTTAAAACATACCCAAAACTTCCTCTGTAAACCTGCCTTACCTGAGTGAACATGATAGGTGCAACCGACCGTGAAATCAACATCTATGCCGATTGTTGCCGGACCGTGAAATCAACATCTATGCCGATTGTTGCCGTATATTGCTTTAACTGTCTTGTAGGGGCATTCGTGTTTGCTGTAGGTGATTTGGTACATAACACCTATAACTAGAGGAGCATTATGATTTAATTGTAAACTAATCAAAATGGACAAGATGAAACAATGCAAATCATACATTGAAGCGGTGCATTAAGTCTGTTTGCTATAAGAAAACAAGTAGAGCTAGTAGTTTTTCGCACCTAATTTCCATGAGGCCCTATTGCAAACGGGTTATTTCTAAAGCTGACAAATTTGCATACAATAAGGAATCTAATACATTGACCAAGCTTCATTTTAAAATACACTATTAATGTCCAGAATAAGGTCGGTAAGGAACTGCATGATGATTGGTTAAAGTTTGAAATTATTGTTATTATTTTTATTTGTAAAATCATTCTAGTTTCGAATGAAAAAGACACCCCTCATTGTGGCCCAGAGGAACAGATGACAGCCTTGTGAAATGATAAAATTATGGCATACATTATCAATCAGTAATATATTAATTACTTATGTAATTAAAGTTTTTATAGATTCTGCATTCTTTGTATTCATTAACTTCCATAATATTAACACTGCTTCAAAGACAAAAAGCATCATCCCATCAATATTAATATTCCAGGATCCTTTACTGGTAAAAATAAATCACTTCTTCAAATTGAACACTCTCTAAACTGGCCAAGTATTCATGTACCATATATATTGCATGATTGGTTTAGGAACGTTCCACTGTATATTCAGAAACTGGAAAAAAAATTGAAGCAAATGAAAGGTTCCACAGCAGCTAGGAAACCCAATAGAGACTCCATAAACGCACAAAAACTCTCCAGGAAACTGGACGAGGACACTTAAATCATGAAGACAATTTAAACCACAGCTAGACTGCCAGGCCAATGCCAATCAACTACTGGCCTTAAAGAGAGCAAAGTATAAAGTCCTCTGCAGAAGAAGAATGCAATGAATATGGTAATAAAAATCCAGACCATGCCAAATACATTGACCTGGTGGGCAAAATGTCTGGAAATATTGCTGGTGGTCTAGCTGCCATAATCCAATTTGTAAAGTTCCAGAATAATGTCAGGTATTGCTTCCATTATTAGAATCTTTAAAAAAATCTTGGTAAACATGATGCTTTCAGTCACTGAGATACATGTGTCAGCCATGCTGATAGCCAGCAGCTAGGGAAACCTGTGGCAAACTAGAACTGTCGCCAGGATAGCTGACTAATAGTCCCCGCAATCTGCACGAGTCAATGGTGAATTGAAACTGTTAATTAGAGGCTAACTGAGATAACCAGTGCATGCCGATATTTCTGAAATATGTGTTGTTCACAATAAAGAGAATTCAGTGACCAATTGCCATAGCAACCATAATTTTGAGAAAAAGAAAGTGGCATGCACATCTACACTTTATCATTAATATTTGTGTGAAGTTTCATTGGAATCGGTCCTTCAGTTTAGGAGGAGTTGTCCGGACAAACTTAAAGTTATGGTTCTTATCTGAAAACCTGTTTATAGAGACCCGTTGTCATAGCAACCATAATTTTGAGAAAAAGAATGTGGCATGCACATCTACACATGGTCCTCTATATTTGTGCGATTAGTTTCATGGAAATTTGCCCTTCGGTTTAGGAGGAGTTGTCTGGACAAACTTAAAGTTATGGTTCTTATCGGAAAACATGTTTATAGTGACCAGTTGCCATAGCAACCATAATTTTGAGAAAAAGAAATTAGCATGCACATCTACACATGATCATTAATATTTGTGTGAAGTTTCATTGGAATCAGCACATCGGTTTAGGAGGAGTTGTCCGTACGGAATGTGTGCATAGACAGACAGACGGACAACCTGATTCCAGTATACCCCCCTAACTTCGTTGCGGGGGTATAAAAATGGCTACAACTTAACAAATAGTTTCACATGAGATCTGTCACAAGCACAGACTCATGCAGATATACTGAGGCCTGGAGTCACATCAACTCTGTCAGCATTGGATGCTGGAACTGAGACAAGGTGTCCACAAATAGGTCCTGTTTGCTGGAAAGATGGCGCACACAGACCCAAAGTTCTAACAAATTACATACAATAGGACATTAGAAAACAGCACAGAGGAGTTAGGGTCTTGTAAACCCTTGTCACTGTATGAATATATGCTACCATTGAGTCAAGTCTAAGGCTAATATATAGATAGACCACCTGATCAGGGAAAAAAGGCATGATCACTGGTACGTGTGTTGAGACAGGTGGATTACAGGTGGATTACAGACTTCCATTCCACAGGAAAGCCATTGTATCTCATCTTATAAATGAAACCAGATGAAAATGTTTTATAAAGCATGTACAGTGCAATTCATCTATAACTAAGTCTTCCATATTAACCTTATAAAGAATGTGAGTTATCTCCCATTTGTTTAATGTTTCTGTTAATTTTGTTAGTCACATTATTATTAGAATGTATATACATTGTATATCGAAAACAAGTCATTTTACATAATATGAATATCTTAATGAACAAATACAGACCCATATAGAAACAATTAGATCACACTATTTCACTATTTGCTGTCATCCATAAATCTAAAATGAAACTTATTTCATAACTTAATTATCGCCATTAAAATTAAGAATAAAACAGCAATTAAATCAATGTCTTTCTGCACATTGCCCATGTGTTATGGCAACCTTAAGTGTATACTGATCAAATTTATAAAGGAATTAAATGATATTATATAAGTTTAAAGCTTAATTGTTTTCCAACAACTAAAATATAATGTAACTGGTCAGACCTTTAAAAGCATCCGTGAAAAGGTCTTCAATAGGTTGCCAAATCTTAAGTTTACATAATTAATATTCGAAGACGGATTTTCAAATCCTTTATTTTTACCGTATAATGAATTAATAAGGTAATATACCAAACAATACAAATCCACTCGCATACCAAATATCATAATTAAACAAGGATGGATAGTATTGCAACAGCAATACAAAGTCCCCTGCCTGACCCAGGAGTGCAACTATTTATTTCCCATTTGTTAAACTACGTGTTATACTGATCATGTATATAACCAAGTTTCGCTAAAATCAGAATAGTACCTTAGGATTGTCCGGACACGCCTCAACCAATGAGAAGCCGGGGGCCATTTTGAAAAATGTTTTTTTTCGAAAAGAAAAATTGGGATGCACAACTACATGTGATACTGATCATGTATACCAAGTTTCGTTAAAATCGGAATAGTACTTTAGGAGGAGTTGTCCGGACAAGTCTCAACCAATGAGAAGTTGGCGGCCATTTTGAAAATTGGTTTTTCGAAAAAAAAATGTAGGATGCACAACTACATCTTATACTGATCATGAATACCAAATTTCGTTAAAATCGGAGTAGTACTTTAGGAGGAGTTGTCTGGACAAGCCAATGAGAAGCCGGCAGCCATTTTGAAAAATGAATTTTGAAGAAAAAATATGTGGGATGCACAACTACATGTTATACTGATCATGTATACCAAGTTTCATTAAAATCGGAGAAGTTCTTGAGGAGGAGTTGTCCGGATAAGCCTCAACCAATGAGAAGCCGGCAGCCATTTTGAAAAATGAATTTTTACAGGAAAAAAATGTGGGATGCACAACTACAGTTGAGTGTAGACTAAAGGATACACCCAAGTGCACTCCGAGTGCACTCCATTTGGACTTGGAGTGCATTCCGTTTGGACTCCAGGTAAACTTGGAGTGCACTCCAAGTGGACTAGCTCCGAGTCTACCTGGAGTCCTATAAGACACCATGCCTACCCCAGTTCTATAATCAGACTATATCATATATATATATATATTAATACTTTGATGCTAAATAGATATTTACAAATTACTTTTCTTCTGTTAATATTACTATTAACATTTGTTTAGTCTACTAGGAATATCTATTTTATTGTTAATACATGGTAATAATGCCTACATGTTAAATCTATATCTATTAATTAAGATCCATAAAAGACAGTTATACAATTTATGCTATAATCAGGTTTCTATGAAAGTTAATTGCTTATTATTTCATATTTCATTAAGATGTAAGTAAATTGTATTTCATTTTATTAAGGAATTGAAAATTATTTCAATTAGAATATTTATTTCTGTACATATATCATGACTGTAAAGGAAGTTCAGATAATATATCTTTATTAATTATGTTATTGATTATTCAAAATATTGAAAGTTTACAGTATTTAATGAATTATGTGTTTTTTATATAAGACATTCTCTACATATATCATTTTTATGTACTCAATTCAGGCAAGTAATTATAAAATAAACAATCATTTTAGTTTATATAGGTTATATATTTAAATGTATCATTAGAAAAATATACATGTACAACTGTACATATTTACGAGCATTACGTAGTTAAATTAATACTCTGACATAACGTACACACAAGTATGTAGTTCTGGACTTCCCATAATAAATTACAGTATCTGTTTAATTGTTATTATTATTGGTCATGCATGACTGACTCTGGCCTGACACCCCTGATACTGTGCCAGGTGAGTTTTAGGAGCCAGCTACAGGTACTGTCCTGGGTTCACAGAAATACCTGTGTCAATACTGTCACTGTATGGCTTCAAATGATGAAGCTGTGCAAAGCATGGTCACAGTGTTATAACCTCAGGCCAATTAACAGAACAGTAAGATTATCTCCTGACTTGAAGGAAAGGATTGTAGCTCTCCATTTGAGAGGCCTTATAATCAGACCAAAATTACATGTATAAACAAAATACCAGTGTAATTAAGGTGGAAATGTCAAGATAAGTTGTAAAACCATTAACAAATTGATTAACAGGTTTAAGAAGACAATTAAACTCTATTGAAATGAAGTCATTCTTTACTGAAATTAGAAAGTAAAAATAAGCTGTTTCTTATTGCATTGTAACCTCGCTGTCTAAACCGTAAGTCATTGAGACCAAATGTATTGATGGTTTACGCAGGTGTCCGGTATGTAGAGGTACAATGTTGAATGATAAGTTCAAAAAAAATTAATGCAAATCAAATTAAGAAATGATGCAGTTCTTATCTTGTTATATTCAAAAATATAAAGACATTGCTTTAAAAAATTAATTGTAAAGAAAGAGATTAAAATAAAAAAATCAAAAAAAATCAGTGTAATTCAAAATGGTATAATGAATGTAAATTCACCATTTCCCAAAACCAACCTATAGCCTTATACCCGTAATTAGTACACATTGTTCTCATCCAGAAATTAAGATTATAGAGCCTGAGGTAAAATTTGCCTCAGGGCAGTTGGACACAGCAACATATGTACCATTTACCTGTAAAACTGACCTGTTGGAACTACATCTATTCCCATTCAGTCAATGTGTCACATATCATGATAGATATTGACTGAATGGGAATAGATGTAGTTCCAACAGGTCAGTTTTACAGGTAAATGGTACATAGGTTGCTGTGTCCAACTGCCCTGAGGCAAAAAAATATATTGGTATGTACTCCACATTACCACAATGGCAGTAGATCATCTTTAAATGTCCAGCCATGGCAATCTTAGAACTGTAAATGCCCCCACTGAAACTTGACTTCCTGAAACCTCGGCAGTTCCTGAGATTAGCTGGTTATACATTGCATCGGGACGGACATATGGGTAACACTGTATGCCCCTACCCCCATTTCATGTCAGGGACATAAAATAACACTTATTTGACTTTAGAAATTGAGGTCAAGGTCACAGTGACCTACAGCAGGGCACTGCACATTATCTTCATAGGATGCAACTATGCTACAAGTTTAATCAACATATCCAGAAGAAATTCCTGAAAAATTTGCACTTAATATTTAACCTTGAAGTCAAGGTCATACTGACTAAACTACAGTGCTATGACATCAGCTTTAGGTGATGCAAGTATGCTGTAAACTTCAACAAAATCTCTTCAATGGTTTAGAAGTTACAGTATGGCCCTGGCAAGTAATTGGAAAATTAGCACTTATTTGACCTTTGCTTTGACCTTGAGGTCAAGGTTACTGTCTTCTCATCCATGCACCGCATGCACATCTGCTTTAAGTGATACAAGTTAATCCTCCAAGTTTCATCAAAATATCTTCATTAGTTCGGACGCTAAATAGCCTGCATGGACAAGAAATCATTACATGAATTAATTAAGAACCAGTATACATTTTATTGGTACTACTGCAATCATACTCTCCCTAATCTTTCAAAGTTGATGGAGACATAAAAATATACAACCAAGAGTCATGATGACTTTGTAATAGATATATAATGGTAAATGTTACTCATCTATTTTTGTGTACTATCAGCCAATTCTTCTAGTAGCTTCCTTAGTTCACTTACGTCAAGGCAAAAATTAGTCTATATAAATGAATGCGCCACAGTTTATCTAACCGGTGATAAGTGCAAATGTCTGGAAATTTTACCGAAACGTGACTGATTATACACCTGGAATTTCTGTATGAAGATGAAACGGTGACATACACCTTTCAAGGTGAAATTAAATATCATAACAAAGTCAGGGATTGGTTGCATGAAATATCACTAAAACTTCCAGTTTTCCTCACATGCATTATATATAACATTTATCCATTTGGAGCCCATCTAGGATTATAGTTTTAATTAATTTTCATTGGTGATATGGTTCCAAACACCAACATCAACAAAAACGGTAGATCAGGCAAAATTAATTTACCTAGGTACCGGTAATTTAATCTGGCTGAACTGATGCTGCAGGTTAGGTTTAAGTTAAAAGGCTTTGCTGAATCTGTATTTCTATATTATAAGGCAATTTAATTTACCCTCCTGGTCTGAACATCTCCCTACAACCATCTGGGCAATACCACCTGTAATTTGTCATTGTCAAAAAACATCAACTTAAGTAACTGGTCAGTTTAAAAAAAAAAGAAAAAAAAAGTCTGAATTCTGTTTTGCTGAGTTATTGGTCAGGGTTTTTTTCCCCAAACCAAATGAGTCTTAATTCTGTTTTGCACAGAAAAGGTATAACTATACAGAACCCTTGGATATAAATTGTCAACATAATTGATAGTGACTGCTAGTCCAAGAAGGCTCAAACTTTCCTGAAATGTCACATCATATGTCTGTAATGTCTGCAGCTTCAAACCATAGCTTTATGTTTGATGCCAATGAAAGAATAAGTAATTAACATTAAATATCAAAAATTTTCTATAAATAATCTGTTAGCTCAATGTTGAATGTGTGTCCTGTGATGTCCATAATAACTTTGTCATCAATAAACAGGATTATCATTAAGTTTTGTAAGTTTTCTTTTATTGACTCGATGTAAATTTTTATCAATTAAGTGAAACATTTTCATTCTAATTATATTTTTTAATAGTATAGAGGATACATTTTGTAACTTAATTATATACTTATATATATATAATTCATGCATATAAACTTTTTGTGATGAATATGCATACATTATTTAATTTCTTTTTATTTAATTAATAACATTCAAAAGCAAAACATAAGACAACAATTGTTTTTTGTGTCTTATTAGAATAGATGTAGATGAAATCAGACTGAAGGTTATACTTTACATATTGGTGATAGATAATTCTTTAATTAAAATTTCAAATTCAGTATGCATATCAATCTGACGACAAATGAATAGATCAGTTTTATTATACATGTACATGCAAATTCCTCTTTTATAATGACAAATACACAAAAAAGGGATAGTTATTTTATCATTTTATAAACAAAAATAACTTTTATCACATTACAAATGTTGTTGACACGATGAATGCACATGTATTATATGTGCATCAATGGAACATTAGGTAATTCCAACAAGGAGGTTAAACAGGCAATGAAATGGAATATTTTGTCTGAATTAATACATTATAAATAATTATACTCTAATTGAATATAGCAGGTAGTTTAATGACTGAACATGCAAATTTCCACTAAGATATAGAGGATATCTAACAGTGTCTTCAGTAATACCAAATATATTTCACGAGTGGGGCTAATATTTTGATATTTTTCATGAGTGCGCAGCACGAGTGAAAAATATCTAAATATTAGCCACACGAGTGAAATATATTTGGTATAACTGAAGACACTGTTAGATATTCTGTTTATTACATTTTTTATCAACGAAAAACCTACACCGTATCATCAGCTAACTAGGCCTACAGCGATAATTTGTAAACAAAAAATGTAGTTCCCCCTGTCCAGGTGCTGAGATATATGTCGGGCTTTCTGATTGGTCAATTATTTTGGTATTTTCTAATCATTAATTTGATTGGTCAAATCAGCAAAAGTGATATTTTTCACTAGTGATAAATATGATATTTTTCACTAGTGAAAAATATCACTTTTATAGAATGAATAATTTTTGATATTTCACTGGTAAAAATGTAATAAATAATCTTTCTTCTTAATTTGACTATTGTGTAATTATATATCTAAACATTTTAAAAAAATACCATTTTAGAATTTCTTTAGTAAAATAAATTTGAACTTATTATATACAATTTATAAAAGGAAATCAATCAAATTACATGGCGTGCGTTACCAGTGAAGCTAAAAAAGGCTTGTCTAAAATTTTCAAAACCCAAATATCCATCTTAAATATTCACCAAGTCACTCTTAAAGTGTCTACTTTTTATTTGTGTCAAATCAGTTTTGTGTCTTTTTATCAATCTTTCATCTTTTTTAGAAAACAAAACAAAAATAAGTGTTAATATTTTTCTGTCATTATCGCAACCTGTGTTTGACTCAGTCTTAAAATGCTCCTATCATTAAATACACTACTTGCTTATAAAAGCACTCACTATTTGAAATACAAAGATGTGAAGCTATAAAAGACATAAGATAGAATTTATCTGCCTAAATATCAAAGCATTACATGCATCCCTTAAGTATGATGAGATAGAAGTGCTATTGGTTTTGCCTAATTATAGATAAATTCCTCATTACAACATTTTGTTGGTAGCATCTACTATATCAACTCTACATAACATGTATTATTATTATAGATTTATATACAACCTTAACAACCTGCAGAATCTTAATGGAAAAATACAAGTCTGCCTAATAGCAGAATCCACTCTGCATTAGTAATTCATTTAGCAATATTCATCAAATGCAAATTAGAACATTTTGATTATGATTGAAATATGTATACACATTCTAATAATGATGGTTGATAAGACAGTAAATAGTAACTACATCTGTGGTACATTAGAATTATCATAGATGAAAATTAGCATTGTATTGAAATGGAAAAATCCTGGGGGTTTTATCAAACTTTATTCCCATAAAAGTCTTTCTTATCAACCAAGTTCATCAATCAAATTCCAAATATATGGCAATTTTCTTATTCCAGTGCATCCATAAAACACATAAATTACACATTTTAAACAAAAAATGTGAGATACTATAAGAATTTAAGCTATGTAGGTCACCTCATTTTGTATAGATTTAATTTAATGTTACTATACAAAATTTGTATCGACAGTAGAACTTCGTTAACTCGAAGTCGATGGGACCACGAGAAAACTTCGAGTTATCCGAGTGTTCGAATTAAGCGAGTTGTCATTTTTGGTGCAAAGTTTGGTCAATATTTGTCAACATTACATAATCATTATAACTCCGCTCTGTGTCACTCATCAGTTCAGTGTAAAGACTGGTCAATACATGTAAATGTATAAGTAATATTTCATTCTGTCACTTGTAGTTTGGTGTAGTTTTGCCGATATACAGTCTCGATAAAGTTTCTTTCACTTAGCCACTTCAATAACGATCTGATGTTCATGTCATGTTTGCAAAAGGAATAACGATAAAATGGAATTCAACCGAATAACAATGTATTAATGTTATATCAAATAACCGTTTAAATTTAACACAGATTGTATGTAAAACATAACAGAACCATTACCTTATATTGGACATATAAAATAGTGTTTGATAGTCCAACTCACGTTTTACCGACAACCACACCATTTTAATGTGTATAGCACAGGAAGTTGGTACTGCGCATGTGCGTATAAAATGTTACTGTAACTGAGTTGTCGTTTTATCCGATTTAATAGACCGCACTGACCGTTACAGTTGTACTCTGAACACCTCTGCAGTAATTACGCTATTGTTTCAGCAGTTCACAGATTTAATAGGCACCGATGACCGTTTCATTTCTACACCTGTAAAAACATCAGCCAAGTAGATCTACCGGTGTGTCAGAGATTAGTTCCGCTTGAGCGAGAGGGTAGATGAGTTGTTGACTATCGTGTGTACTATTATCGGCGACCGCTAATAATAGGTAGAATTGTAGTGCCGATACAAACGGAATTTCGATGTTGAAAAAATGTCGGCGTTTACCACCGATCGTTGGGACACAAAAATGATACTTCGAGTTATTCGATCATTTTAAGCAGGATTTTTTTTGTTGGGACCAAATTTTCACTTCGTATTATCCGAGTTTTTCGAGTTTTCCGAATTCGAGTTTTCCGAGTTTTTTTTAGTATGATAAAGAGAGAATTTGGCAGGGACTGACGAAGTACTTCGAGTTAAGTGGGGTATTCAAGTTCTCCGAGTTCGAGTTAACGAAGTTCCACTGTATATGTCCCTGTCATGCTTAATTATCAGTCATGCATTTCCTGAAATAGATCATTTCTAATAACCTGCCATAACCTTCTCTTAATTTAGAATGACAATATAACCAATCCATAGTTGTTTAATCAACCCTAAATTTATAGATATGAATTATCAGAATAACCAGCCTAAGGAATCCCTTAATTTTGGAAGGACACAGCAGTTTTTTACCCTGAATTTTGCTATGATTTATCAGTATCTTTAAACCCCTCCCTTAAGATTGGAAGGAGAAACCAATTATATTAAGCCTCAATTATCAAAGCCAACCAACCCTTAATTTTGGAATAAAACACAATTTTTTTCCACCCTAGATTAAGCAATAAATTATTTTTTTAATTATCAGTAGCCAACCCTCCCATCAATTAAGAAGGACAAACCAATTGTTTTGAGCATAAATTTAGAGACACAAATTATCAGAAGAGCCAACCTTCCCTAATTTTTGAAGGACATAACATTTTTTTCCACAAAAAGAATGTTTATGTGAAAAAAAGTCCACCCTTCTCCCTTATTACATATTGTTTTTTTTGGCACTCAATTGACTGTTGACCTTTAGGTCAAGGTCACTCTGCACTTTGTCAGTGCAGTGATGAATTACAGCAACTTTCATTAGAATAACTTTAATGAACTTTAAATGTTATAAACGGATAAGTATTTATCTAAAAAATATGCACTTTGACCTCTGACATTGAAAGTCAGCTCAAAGTGACCTAACGGCAGTGCAGTACTGGACATTGGCTTTAGATAGTGCAAGTACATATCCTCCAAGTTTTATACAGTCATATAATCTTTGACAGTTCTGAAGTTATGGTCCAGACAAGAAATTATTAGAAGACTAGAAAATCTCTGCAAGACATTAATTTTATCATTGCTCCTGCTGCCACTTGACACCCCACAGTTTGATGAGGATCGCATTAGCAGTTCCTGAAATTTGTTTTAAAAATTACATTGTATCGGGGTGCGTTGGGAAAATGATAGGTAAAAGTTTTAACTTTTACCAGTTTATAAACTTTTACCAGTTTATAACTTTTACCAGTTTATAACTTTTACCAGTTTACAACTTTTACCAGTTTATAACTTTTACCAGTTTACAACTTTTACCAGTTTATAAACTTTCACCTGCAGTTTACAGTATAAACTTTTACCAGCCGACATCCAATACTGATAATTCTTACCAAGTTTGCATTATTTCCAAGGCAATAACGATTAACAAATAATGGTCAAAATTGTATTTTCCCTTTATAAACTATTGTAAACTTTATCCCCTCCCCAGGGACAAACCTGAGACCCCAGGGACATAAAATTTGCAATTTTGTTAAAGGACCTTATACATGTACTAGATCTATCTATGAAAAGCATTGAATTCTATCTTATCTGGGAGTTGAGAAGAAATTTTTTGAAATTTTAGTCAATTTGACCCTTTTTTGCCCCGCCCTTTAGGCCCCTGGGGGTCAATAAAGGGCCATATTATTCACAATTTTGGTTGACATTTGGCCATGGAAGTGATGCAGTGGTTTTGGAAAGAAGTCGAAATACGGACGACGCGCAAAGACGGATAAATGGCGATTAGAATAGGTCACTTGAAACTTCGTCTCAACAACAGTTCTCAACATATTCAACAAAGGAATGAAAGAGTTGTATCCTTCCATGCAGTTAATTGCAATGGACAAGAAGAATATGAATAAATGAAAGGATAGGAAACTAGAACTGTCGCCAGGATGGCTGACTAATACCCCCGCAATCTGTATGAGTCAATGGTGAATTGGAACTGTTAATTAGAGGCTAACTAAGATAACCAAGTAATATAGTGACCAGTTGCCATAGCAACCATAATTTTTGAGAAAAAGAAAGTGGCATGCACATTTTAACACATGGTCCTCTATATTTGTGTGAAGTTTCATTGAAATCTGCCCTTCGATTTAGGAGGAGTTGTCAGGACAAACTTAAAGTTATGGTTCTTATCAGAAAACCTAATTATAGTGACCAGTTGCCATAGCAACCATAATTTTGAGAAAAAGAAAGTGGCAAACACATCTACACATGATCATTAATCTTTGTGTGAAGTTTCATTGGAATCGGCCCTTTGGTTTAGGAGGATTTGTCCGGACAAAATTTGTTTACAGACAGACGGACGGACGACGGATGGACAGACAACCTGATTTCAGTACACCCCCCTAACTTCGTTGCAGGGGTATAATTAAAACATGTTTATATATCCTAATGAATGCATGTACATGATACCAGCTCAAGAGCAAAATCTTAGATATTGTCCAAGATATGATATATATTCTCACTTCTGACTAGATTATTAATGACAACATTATAATTACTGTTATCACATAATGATATCATTAATAAAGCCCAGAACAAAAACATCAAGGGCTAAATGGGGAAAAAAAACAATGACAAATTATAAACATCATCGAGAAATGAATGAAGCGGTCAGGAATGTTTTAAATGTCGTCACATGTAGATATTGTTTTAACTTCACTTTACAGACAACTACCTTTTAATGTGACACTGTTTGATACATTATTTAAAGTATGATACAATGAAAATGCAAAAAATGGCTGTTCAGGGTCACAGTATAATCTCTTGATCAAAACTAAGGGAAAATATTTTTCAGTAACAGAGATTGCCATAGACTTTAACTGTATGTCTTAATCAAAGATGGTTGCCTGGCAGCCATTATGTTTTCTCAAAATCAAATGGGCACAACTAGGGAACAGTTCGAACAATCATGTATTTCATTATTTTTTGAAAAAAATCCTTCCATCCAATATCCAATGAAGTTAGGAAAGTTTTAGTTTTCATACCTTTTTTGTACCATTTTCAAAAAAAAAACAAAAACAAAAACAAAAAAGGTTAAAACTATTTTGTACCTTTTTCAATACTTTATCAAATTTATCAAAATAACTTTTATAACTTTTAAAACAATTTTATTATATATAACTTTTTTGTAACTTTTTAACTTTTCACAGCTACATGTAGGAACTAAGGATCTAATCCGCAAATGAAATCTGAGAGAGTGTTGTAACACACCGTTGTTTAGAATGTCAACAAATTCTCAACAACAACATAGATGTTCTAATTTCTTTAAATTGAAACATCAGTGAGCTGACTTCATAACAATCTTTTTTCCTTTTTAAATAGTTATTCTGTACTTGTAAGTATCACCTTCTGGCCGGATCTGTGTAAGATACAGGGAAATTTCAGTTGTCAAATTAATTGTGGCATGGCCATGAATTGATGACAGAATAAACATTTGCTGCTGAGATGACAGTTGTCAGATACTTGATTCAATAAAATAATAGAAGAGTTGCTTCCCTTTAATGCAGTTTATTGCGAGAGACAGGAAGAAAATATTATGACCAAATGGATAGGATTACCACATGTATATATGTAACATAATTTGTTTAGGGTTCGTCCTAATGATTTTTACATATAAATACAGCCTAAGAGCAAAATCTTACGAGATTGTGTGAGGTATTATATTCACTTCTTACCAGATAATTAATGTCATCATTATAATCACATATAATTATATCATTAATTTAAAGCACAGAACAAAAACATCAAGGGTTTAATGGGTAAAAAAACCAAAACAAAAAACAAATTGAAAACATCATCCAGAAATGAATGAAGCGGTCAGGAATATCTTAAATGTGTTCATAAATAATATTTAACTTCACTACCGACATCTTCAACACTGTTTGTTGTGTTAATTAAATTTACAACGAAAATGCAAACAAAATGGATATTCAGGGGCACAACAATCGCTTGCTTTTAACTGACATGTACATTAATGTACATAAGTGTAGTATTTCAGGGTAAAACTACAATTTAGCTGTTAGACTGGAAAATAACAAAGAGGCCCAGAGGGCCTGTATCGCTCACCTGGTTGGATTTAATCAAACGTCGAAATATGTTCATGTTCAATTTGTCAATACTAAGCTTTATTTCTTAATGTCTAACAACACTATATATAGTTATGGGGAAGGGACCTCAACTGCTTCAAAGATAAAATCCAGAAATGCAGTCAAGTCTCCCTTGGGAGTGGAAAGACCCCAAGGATTGCTTCTACAACATGATTGTGTTTAAAGTAACTAAGTCTCCTAGGGGTGGGGAAAGACCCAAGGGCTTTATATATTTCTACAACAGGATTTCGGGTTATCTTATGGTGGCCAGCAATGCTGCATATATGGTTATGGGTTGGGTATCTCAACAGTTTCATTACACTATAAAAACAGTGTTTATAGCAATATGGCCAAATTGACCAATTTTGGCCCCGCCACTCAGGCCCCCTGGGGGTCAGCCCAACCATTTGTACAATTTTGAATCTCTACCCCATAGGGGTGCTACTATAGACAAACATGAGCGATATCCATTGTTTAGTTTCAGAGAAGATGTTGTTTATATCAATTTAGCCAAGTTGACCCCTTTTGGCCTCGCCCCGCCCCTCAGGCCCCAGGAGAGTCAGCCCCACCATTTGTACAATTTTGAATCCCAACCCCATAGGGGTGCCACGAATCAAATATGAGTGATATTCATAGCTTAGTTTCAGAGAAGATGCCCTTTAACAATCAAAAAAAGAAAATAAGAGAATGACAACGATTCCTGTGTGCTCCATGCACCAGATGTGAAATTATTTGCCAAAATTATGCATAGATGATGAATTTGTATAAGAATATTACTCGATACAATGAATGTTTGAGAGACCACTTTCTACCACAATAGGTGGGTGACGTTATTCAACTCTGAAGGCATGAAATAATCATTATAACTGTTGAATAACATTCAGTTTATACCACACGTGGAATAAACCCTATGCACGTTTTGAGTGGTTGACACAGTGACTTTTGACCCAAACTGCAATTGCTATTAACGTCATCAATAATTGAATGACGTCACAACACCAGGTTCAGGCAGTCACAACTTGTACACCTTAATTTATTTTCATACGCAAAATTAGACTTGCATGGCCATGTACGTTTCCCTTTAATTCAAGCCGATATTATTGTGGTAGAAACAGGTTACATGACTGGTGATTTTTGGATATGGAATTTATTTCAAACTCATAAGTTATTTTTTAAAACTTACAAAAGATACTTGCTAAAGCTCTTTTGTAAAATTCAAAAAAATAACTTTATCAAGTGAAATAAATTCCATATCAAACAACCACTCGTTGTGTAACTTCTATATATATATATTTTTTAAATATTTCAACAAGCTTGCATGTTGCTAAAGCAATACTTATCCTCTTACAGCCATATAGGCCTGCTAGCTATTATACTGTAATGATTTACAGGAGATCCCAGAGGGATCTTAATGGTGCCCACAATCGAATGATCCATATCAGTCAAATGAAAAACAGTATGTAGATTTTTTCACTTCTTCTCCCGTCTTTCACTATTCTTTCAAAACATTTAATGACTTTATATAACACTTATATTTATATAACCATGTTGTTCTCTAATCGGTCCAAGGGACCAAGGGAAACCTACATATGAAATTTGAGAAAAAACACCTTTTGAGCTCTATAAGTGGTAACATCAAAATCCAAGATCACTGCCTGTTGGGCATGCTGTTCTCTGATCGGTTCTAAAATGCATATGCATAACTAGGGACCAAGGTTTTTCTCAAATTTCATATGTAAGTTCCCCTTGGTCCTTAGTTGTGCATATCAAATTTTGGGACTGATCGGAAAACAACATGACTGACATACGGCCATCTTGGATTTAGACAATTGATTGAAGTTTAATTGCTATTTCTCAGAATGAACTAAAGGGATCTTACTCAAATTTCATATGTAAATTTCCCTTGGTCCCTATTTGTGCATATTGAATTTTGGGATTGATTGGAAAACAACAGCAAAACATGAAGTTATTGTAGCTAGTTCACTGACAAAGGATGTTCTACAAATAGTTAGGGACCTTGACTGAAACTTGTTTGTAATTGTGTGAAGTAAGCTGTGCTAGACTTCTGCTCGACTTTGGTGTTACAAATGTTCGTACACACGTAAATGTCGGACAAAGAGGAAAACTGTTTAACCAGTAGCAGACAAAAAAATCCATCTTCCATGGTAGTATTAAGTTAATGAATTCAGTAATATCATTAATGTTAGTTGGTTAATACATATCAGAAGTTCAATGTACTGTATTTATAAATGTATACAATTTGTCTCAAGTAAGAAGTTCCATGACATGAATTAATTCATTAATTCAATTCACCAGTAATCACAAACCTTGAACCCGGCCCTCTGAGTGTTTTTGCAGGCCCTGAATGAAATTTTTCAATTATTTTTTTCTGCTTAAGATGAATATTTTAACAATTAACATGCAAACTTAGACTTTTATAGGATGAATGCATAATATGCAAATGTACCAGAGAAGTTAGGTGCAGTCTGAGGTAATTGTATTTTTGGCAAGTGCCCTTTGAGTGTCCTGTAAGGTTTTTGCATGCATTGCAATTTGTTAGATAATGTTTTTCAGTACTTGTTTCATATAACCTATATAGATTCATGCAAAAAATGACATTGATGCGATGAGTGCATGATAATTATTTATCATCATGGAAATGCACTTGGTAATTTACACTGCAGTACAAATGCGAGTGACCTGTGAGTTTTTCGCACACCCTGCAGTTTGCTAAGTAAGTTTTTAAAGTATTGTTTTCTCATACATATATATACATGACTTTGATTGGACATGTGCATATTATGCAAATATACCAGCAACTTTACGTTTAGGGTAAGGTTATAGTGTCCTGTGAGATTTTTGCATACCTTGCAGTTTGTGAAATTTGTTTTTCAAATATTGTTTTCTAATACATTTACATGATGTCTATACTATATATTAATATGCAAAATTTGACTTTGATAGGACGAAGAGTGCATTATGCAAATGTATCGGAAAATTTATTGTTTTAGTGGTAATGCGAGCGCCATATAGGCGCGAGCCGAATGTTTTTTTGGCAAGGGGTCTGGCAGAAAATGAAATAATTATAGCAAATTTTGCAATCTTTCAGGGATAAGATTTTCGATAAGCAGGGGGTGGCCCGGGGTCATAGTTTGGCATAGGCATTTTTTTTAAGGCTATAAATTTTTTTTCCTCATCCTGACCCCCAGGACCCACCCCCTGTGAAGTTTTTGCACGTTTCGTTAAATTGATAGGCATATAATATATAAGAATATAAACTAATGATAAAACTATAAGTATTCTTTGTAAAAGGTAAATATTTGTTAAGAAGGTTGCTTAATTCACTCTACGATATAAAGGACGTCAATTGTAAATATTAAAAGACACCTGCTATCGTTAATGTACCAAGAGGATTACTTCAATTACACACTTATAAATGTATTGATGCATTTATAAGTATGTTAACTTTAGATCATACTTTGGATAGATATTTAAGAGTATAAATGTAAATAATGATTAGCAAATTTACAATTAAGTGGTGATGTTGTTTATCTGCAGCACACTAGGTCATACTTTGACATGCAAGACGGTGGCTGTCAAATTAAGTTATTAACCTGTTCATCTTATTTTTTTTTATTTTTTTTTTTGAAAATTCTTTTCTTTTTTAACTGTAATTATATCCATGAAAGAAAATATCTTTAGTAGATTTGTTAATTTTAAAATAAAAATTCAAAATAAAGAAATTCAAAATTTTAAAGTAAATTATATATTGTCAAATTACAAAATTTGTTGGGTTTTTTTTTCAATTTCCCTTGAGAGGTCACTTAAAACAAATCAAATTACCTGGTACATTTGTTGTCATTATTTTGTTGATTACAGATGTAAAATTCAAATCAAATATATGAATTATAAACAGTCAAACACATGCATTTCACTAAATTTTGAAACAGAAAAATTTCATCAAATTGATATTGAAATATGCTTCTTAATTTATCATGATCTAAATGCTCTGGTAAATTTATGATCATGTTGGACTGTATATAATCCAGAAAAAAACACACATCAAAATATAAATACCTTGGTGGCCTAGCTGTAGAGAATACTCCGAAAAAAATCCATGTGGCAATATGGCTGTTGTCATGACTTGTTTGAGAGTAATCCTAGGAGGTGAGCAAAATTCTTGTTACATTATCACAAATTTTGTTCTTCGTTACCAGGTATTAAATCCTTTATCAAATATAAAATATTTTAAAACTGTAGACATAAATATTGTCTGCTGACTCCTCAGCTTGTTAAAAAAGTACTTCCACTTTTCTAATGAATCTTTCAATTTTGTATAATCAACCTTATTTCACAATTCAGCACACCTTTAGGAATAGAATTTGTCTGTATTGAACCAGTAGGACACCTGGTTAAACTGTCAGCGCACACATACATCATAATTTAACATATAAGGTAGACATACATTTACACCCGAGTACACATGAGTACACATGTACCGTATAACACAGTGATTTACTAGCCAGTTATACAAGCCAGTTTGCAGGAAAGTACAAAACCAGCTAATCACCTTTAAAGTGTAATCCTCAATAGGTATGACCAGTGCCTACTGGTCAAGCTAACAGGTCAGATAAGGTGAGATCACTGATAATGTACAGGGCATATCAGGTCAAATATAAAGGGGTCAGCCTAGGTTAATGTTCCTGTTCACACAAGGTCACTGTTCACCAGATGGACATAGTGTGAAATCTAGGGGCTCCAACAGGAAAATCCTAATAAATTCACACATGATAATTCTATCAGAAAATGAATCTTGGTACCTCACAGCAATTACCCAATTATTCCGTCAATGATATCATTGCTAATATTTCAAAAATAATGTGTTAAAAATGAACATATTTGTTTACTTCACTGATTATTTACAGATCGACCTACAGCTTTTTAACGATTTGGTTATATTTCAGCTGTTAATTGACACACCAGTATATACCTACATCTGATCTCCAACAGCCGACTTGTAAGGTCCATCAGCACATACACTACAAATAAATTGTCTTAGAAATCTACAAGAAAGCTGGATTGAGCAGGTCGCAGAAACTAGGTCGATGACGTAGTGCTATTAAACCAATACAGCTAGTCCATGAAACCTTACCTATAATGTATGCTATTCGGAAAGTCCTTTGGAGCATGACTTGAACCAAGACTGAGGTTTGATCATAGTGCTATCTCTACCTTTTATCAACATAACAATCTTATTTTATTTTCTGTCATGTATCAGAGATGTATTATGATCCAATACCACTTATTTCTAACCGACAGTAAGATATCTTTTAAGTGAAGTATAAGATGAAATCACAAGAGACTGATCAAGTTAAGCTGACGATGAAGCTGTGAGCTACAAAGCTAATAGGAATATAATCGATAATGTTTGTGACTGCCATACAGCTATCCTAGATCTATTCACTTGCTAATTCAATGGAACATTTATCCTTCTTTTATACATTCAGAACATATTTTGTCAGTGTTCATCTAAAATTCCTTTTTTTCTTCCTCCAAGGTAGGAAATATTTGTTTAAGATATACTTGGAGAAAAACAGATACCTTAGGTAAGGCTGAATCTAGATCAAGGATATTGTAAACATCAAAACAGTCAGATAATTCACAGTGTTTTTATATACTGTGTACCATAAAACTGGGGCATTGAGGTATACATGTATTTTGGATCAATATGTGTGTATAACATATAACAGCATCGCTGTACACAACATAAATGTTAATTTATTCCAACACACTCGACTATCAATCTAAACAAGCGGCTGATGGGTTCATTTTTAATGATGATGTAAATACCCAGTATGTGACTCTGTTAACAAGATTTCATATTACTGGTAGAACTAGAACTGTCGCCAGGATGGCTGACTAATACACGTACTGCAATCTGTACTGCAATCCGCAATCCGTCATACAGGTACTGCAATCCGTCATGGCGACAACAAAATTTTAAATGTAAACAAGGAAAACCTGATTATGACCAGTTACTAGTGACAGGTTATCATCATTTTCGGAATTTAAATAGCTGTATGCACATCTACACATGGTCCTCTATATTTGTGTGAAGTTTCATTGGAATTCGACCCATAAATTTAGGAGGAGTTGTCTGGACAAACTCAAAGTTATGGTTCTTATCAGAAAACCTGTTTATAGTTACCAGTTACCATAGCAACCATAATTTTGAGAAAAAGAAAGTGGCATGCACATCTACATATTATCATTAATATTTGTGGGAAGTTTCATTGGAATCGGCCCTCAGTTTAGGAGGAGCTGTCCGAACAAACTTAAAAGTTAAGGTTCTTATTGGAAAACCTGTTTATAGTTACCAGTTGCCATAGCAATCATAATTTTGCGAAAAAGAAAGTAGCATGCACATCTACACATGTTCATTAATATTTGTGTGAAGTTTCATTGGAATCGGCCCATTGGTTTAGGAGATGTCTGGACAAAATGTGTCTACAGACAGACGGACGGACAGACAACCTGATTCCAGTATACTCCCCTAACTTCGTTGCAGGGGTATAATTACGATACCAAAACCAGCTGAGATCCTAGAGGGATCTTCAGTGTCCACCATTAAATGACCTTATATATTTGATTGATGTATAATAGCCTGATCATCTTTTCTTTATTGAGAAACCTACATTTGAAATCTGAGAAAGATCTAGAAATTGAATAATGTGAAAAATCTCAACAGATACAAGAGGAAACTCAGCATATAAAATTCGTGAAATATACAGGAAGAAAAAATTGAAGTTTAAAAATTCAAAATGGTTGGCTGTCAGCTATCTAATGTTTTTCAATCAGTCTCACAACTGAACATGCCCAACTACAGTTTGTTAATGGGTTAATCACCAAACTGAACAAAGAGGGTCATTTTAAGGTTGGTCTCCTTGTAGCAGTTGGTGACTACCTCACTGAACAACATACCAATCGAAGGCCTGTCACATGTCATCTAGAGCAATGAGGATAAAGCTAAATATTGCCAATTTGGACACAATTACGACAGCCTGCAGAGATCTTTGTTTCTCAGCATCCCAAACATTAAACACAAACCTCCACAGGTAAGGAGTGTCGAACTACGCACATCAGACCTACACCTGAAGTTAGGTAGCGCTCTAACGGACCTGAGCTATCACAGCCTAACTACACCTCAAGGGGAACCATAACAAATGAAATTGGAGGGATCCTTTTTACTTCACAAAAAAATATCGATATCATTTACAGCATTGTTGACAGATGAATAACAAGACGACAGAGAATGGAAGACAGACATTGGACAGACAAAATGATGATTGACCAGTAAGATGAAGGGCGACTTGAAAAGCTCACCATTTGATGATTGGTTGGCTAAAAACAGTACAATTCTCCGATTTTTTTCAGAAAGTTCCGTAGATGTTCCCTATCATAATGATATTTTGGTATCTTAATCAATGCCTCGCTTCTTGTTAATACTTACATTTTAGGACATTGAAGGGTATACATAATTATGGTATTTCATACAATTAAAATACTGTAGCCAGGGATAAGTTTTTAAGTATGTCAGAGGGCAGTCAAGTTCAACAGGTATGCATATATGTAGTACCAATATGGAATGTTTTTTCACAAGTAACACGCATGTGAAACACATATTGTATCCAGATTATTAAAGCTTTTGTTAATGTTAGCTGTATATAGACGACACTGAATAAGACACCACTAATGCTGGGGTATTATGCATTAAGCACCCCTGGATTTTATCCCGGGAAGCTAAATTACCGGCCAAATGGGCCTGCATTGTTCACCTGCTTCTAATGCAACTCTGAAGCTGGGGTCATTTTTGCAGATGCTAACCGTATAGCCATGACTTAAATTGATTAAATCATTTTTAATCAGTGGGCTATATTTTTATTCGTGTATATTTAATTTTTAACCCTTCATTCCAGTACACTACTCGCTCATTAACAGATCTCTAGGACTCTTGGTTATTGAGAAGTCATCATTCAAAATATTTTAGCATATTTGACTCCGGTGACCTTGAGTTTAGGTCAAGGTCATTCATTTGAACAAACTTAAAAACCATTCATGCCAGCATGCTACAGGTACAAGATAAGATCTCTTGGCCTCGTCGGCCTCCTTGATTGTTGGCCAAGGTATCCTTTCAATTTAACAAACTTTGAAACCATCCATTATCCAGCATGCTACAGACTCAGGGACTCTTTATTTTAAAAGAAGTCATTTTAATTCTTTAGCATATTTGACCCTTCTGACCATGAATGAATTTCATGCTGGATGGCCAGACGGCTGGCCACAAATTATATTGCGTCACCTCAATCGCCCTTCAGGCTAACAACACTTTGCACAGACCATGTCTCAGGATCATTTCAGTATGTCAGGTTTGAAAAGTAAAAAGCATATGAATGGACAGGAATGAACATGATGCACAGGTCACAGTTGACAGCACATAGCAACAGGTGAAAAACAACCCTGACCCTTCAGTTCAATAAAGATGAGTTTTGAAACAAGAGGCCCATGGGCCTTATGGTCACCACCTGAGGTGTTAAAGACTTTGATTTAAGCGTATTTAATCCCATGAATTTGAATGAAAGCCAAAGTCATTCATTTGAACAAACTTTGTACCCCTTCATCCCTGCATGCTACACAAACCCACAGTCAGGTTTTTAGCCCTCTTGAATATTGAAAAGAGTGAACATTTGAACAGATTTGGTAGCCTTTCATCCCAGCATGCTACGTATACAGACTCAATATCTGAGGTTTCCAGGCAACTTGGTTATCAAGAATAAGTTGTTTTAAAGATTTTAGCATATTCAACCCCTTTTACCTTGAATGAAGGTTAAGGTCATCCATATGAACAAACGATTGAAGTACCCCTTCATCCTATCATATGACAGACCTATTATCGTGTTTCTGGGCAACATGGTTATCAACAAGAAGTCAATTAAAGATTTTAGCATATTTGAAGCCAGTGACCTTGAGTGAAAGTCAAGGTCATTCATTTTATCAAACTTGGTAGCCCTACATGCCAGCATGCTACAGACCTAATATAGGTCTTTGGGCTACTTAGTTATTAAGAATAAGTTGTTTAAAGAATTAAACATATTTGACCCTATGATTTTGAACAAAAGTCAAAGTCATCCATTCAAACAAACCCCTATGTAGCCCTTAATTCCAGCATGCTGCAAACCTAGTATCAAGTCTCTAGGCCTTTTGGTTATCAAGAATAAGTTGTTTAAAGAATTAAACATATTTGACCCTGTGACCTTGAATGAAGGTCAAGATCATCCATTTGAACAAACTTGATGGCCTATTGTCCTGTGCCATAAAAATTGTTTTATTTATAATTTCAAAAATAACATTTAGTTAAATATGTTGTCCCAGTTATGAGACACACTCTGTAAGCTACTAAACTAAAGTATATACAGAGCAACCCGCTTATTTGCATAGCCCTTTTTCCATGACAAAATATGCAAATAACCGGAGTATTCGTATAGGCGGAGTTGGGTTTTGGCCCCTCTTATACACTATGTAGATCGTCAGGTAGGTACTCAAAATGGGCGCTATATGTTTACGTTATTTGCATTAAAATATATTAAAAAAAAAACATTATTTAAAATATAATAGTAAATACGAAATAAATGGGTTGTTATTCTTTGTAAATGTACAAATATTTGCATATACTTCATTGTTTACTACTTGTCACTCCAAGTCTCTGGGTCCGATATCGGTCATACACGCGTGGGTTGGCACTACGATGTACAATGTGATCGTTTCAATAAACATTCATTATCGTCTTGAGATGCGTTTTGTTCCTGCTATGAGTATATTAGTTGTTTGATCATAGATGATGAACTGCTTAAGCAACAGACTGTCTTAAATGACCGTGAGATCTGTATTGTCGTTTGGGTTTGTTTTGGAAAATGGCGCACACACACAAAGAGTTGTCGTTCATTACACATATGCCCCCACAATGCAACGCGCCTAGTAAACAATCATGGCGATCGCAACCTGCCTCAGCGAGTGTTCAAGTGCACAGAACACAGGTTTGGATTGATGCTATAATAAATAAACAAATCTCATCAAAAGATGAGGCATATTAATATTTTATTCAGTAATTCTTCTTCACAATGCTACTGATATGGTCTGGATAATAATTAAATGTCGATATTGATGCATCGAACGTAACCTGTAATGAAGAAGAGTGAACTAATGATAAGATAACATTGTACATTGTGTCGAATCAATATGTAAGTTAAAACACATTTCATAAAACTTTTATAACAGGAAAATCACAAAAATACCCTAAAATAAATTAAAAATTTTCGATTTTTTGGAATTTTTATATGCATATAAGCAGGAGTCGGTGTTTTAGTCGATGCAAATACACGGGATTAAAATACAAAGATAAAGAAGAAAAAAATCGGGACCTGAGAATTTTATGCAAATAAGCGGGATATTCAAATAACCGATATGCAAATAAGTGGGCTCCTCTGTACCTACTTAATCATGTATAAAGGCTGGTCACCTCTGCCATACATTTTACCAGACATGTTACATGTATGTTAGGATTAGTGGCCTACAGGATTATTCAATAATATATTTGTAGTATTAATTAGCAATCTCATTTAAGCTGTTGTAAACATAGTATGCCATGTATATGTATAAGGGCACTGTCTGATGTAATGGTTCATGTGTGGTAAATTGTCTATCTGCTGTAGTAAATTGTCCTGTATTCCTAGCTGAA
Organism: Pecten maximus; assembly: GCF_902652985.1. Taxonomy (NCBI): domain Eukaryota; kingdom Metazoa; phylum Mollusca; class Bivalvia; order Pectinida; family Pectinidae; genus Pecten; species Pecten maximus. The sequence continues at coordinate 7,656,225 of NC_047033.1, read as the reverse complement.
AGGGAGTCTTGGGTTGGCACTCAAGCCGGCTGTTGGCCACATTTGAGGCTGGCCCCTACATTTTGGATGTTATATTTTGTACATAAAGTATAAACATGTATTATAATAATAAACTTAATATACAAAAGAACCACTTATATTATATTGATGCCATGATGTGTTTACTTTATGATAGTCCAAGTATGATACTGACCTAATATTGGGTCTCTTAGGGCCTTTTGGTTGTCAAGGAGAATTCATTTAAAGATTTTAGCATATTTGACCCCTGTGAACTTAAATGAAGATCCAAGTCATCCATTTGAACAAACTTGGTAGCCCTTCATCTCAGCTCTCTACAATCCCAATATGGGGTCTCTAGGCCTTTTAGTTATCAAGAAGAAACCATTTAAAGATTTCAGCATACATGGCCCGTTACCTTGAATGAAGGTCAAGGTCGTCAATATGAACAAACTTGGTAGCCTTTTATCCCAGCATGCAACAGCCCAATATCAGGTCTCTGGGACTGTTGGCAACTGAGAAGAAGTTGAAAATGTAAATTGTTTACAACGAACGATGTACGAGGAAGGACAAAATGTGATTGCAATAGGTCAACAGAGACTTTTTTTATTCGTCTCAGGTGACTTTAAAATTAATGAATCGTAATTACATGACAAGTATACAATATTGACCCTTGCACTCTACCTCAGACATGCATGACTCTAGTATGACCCCTGGAGGGCTAAAATATTCATGAATTTGAAAGAGGGCTATAGTTGATTTACCATATTACTGTCTGGTACATAGAATAAAGCGTATTCTTTACCTATAAGGCCCACCCTGAAGGCAGTGAGCCCCATTAAGTTCAGATTCCCTTGTCCTAGTGATAACCCCAACAGATTGGTAAAAGTAACATGGCCTAGTAATTTTGGAGAAGATTAAAATGTAAACAGCTGTTGATGGACATAAGCAGACAATGAAGGATGCTGCAGTATGTGGTAAAAATCCAAATATGCCTGAACAAATTCCTTATTTCAGAATATAATAAGAGATAGAAGAGAGAGGTGCTGTAAATTAGAACATCATTCAATCATTTGGTGCTGTAAATTAGAACATCATTCAATCAATTTAACAATTTGTTTTGGCTGAAGAAAAATGAGGCTGTCAAAGCAAAAAATAACTTACAAATTTTAGCAAAAAAAGCAGGCCCGTCTCATGAGTTATGAATATGACTGCCTTTCTGATAAGTGTGTGTTTTATGAGAAATGATGGCACGTTTTCCCTGTAATAGCCTCTATAAACAATTCCTTGTTGACCTTGGGATAATGTCACCACATTTGTTTGTACCTGACAAACAAAGGGTCATGTGGACGATAACACCGTCTACACTGTCGGACAACAAACTTTGGACTTTGCCAGTCAATGTTTATCAAGAAAATTTAACCGACTATTAAATTCTCATATTAAAAGTTTTTAAAAGAAGTTGAGTGTAGAGCAATGAATCAGGAATGATTTTAATGTTCTAATGAAAGTAATAGGTATCATGAGAAGTAAATGTAAAGTAGACACCTGTGACTGAACATTAAAAGTGTCTGACCACAAAACTTATTATCAGTTCTTACTTTAATTTACAATACCTTGTCACTAGATTTAGTGGATGGATTCACCAGATGCATAAAACATTAATGATGAAACATATGTGTGTGGAAAGATAACCATTTTTGAAAGTTGTATCTGCATGTGCACTTATATATATACTTATGTATTTAAGAAAAGGGCCATATTCAATTCAAATTTTGTGTTTGTTTATTTTTAGGTGTACAAGTCTGACAAGCTAAATTTGACATGGTAAGAATAGGAATGTTTGATGTCTTCTCTTTGTGACATCAGCTTTAACTTGAATGAAATAAAGAAACGAAAAACTTATAATTTCACTGCAAAATATTATATTTTTACTGCTCATCGCTGCAGTGAAAACAAGTTTTATTTGTATGATAAATTTCCATATTTCACTGGCAAAATGCAATAAACCTGTATATTAATTTATATTAATTATAAAACAGAAAAAAAGAGAGAAAGAGAGAGAGAAAGAGATCTGAAAGAGAGAGAGAGAGCTAGATCCATATGCAAGATTCAAATGCATATATTGTATATAATAAAGAAAAAGAAATCTGGGTTACCTGTGTATATATATATATATAAATAAACAATTAAATATCATTCATTTAATTGCATTTATGACCTGTGCTTGTGGGTATATATTCTATATTGATATGTATTAGAATCATGTTAAATCTGGCTAAGCTACGCTGTATGTGTTCTATTACCCTGTAAATAGATCTGCAATGTGTTAAGTTGTTATTGACTAATGAACAACCTGGCAGTTGACTTATGGTGTAATTAAGAAACAAGCAGCTGAGCATAAATAAGAGTTCTAATATCATTTCAGTCAATTTGACCCGTGTTGTGACTCTGCCCATCAGCCCCTGAGCACTGGTAATTAAATTTCCCTTCAAAATTTAGTATACTAAACAATTTTGATTTTTTTAACATAAAATTGAATATCTGATTACATAAAATTGTGCTGTAATAAGATATCAAAGCATTAGAGAATGATTTAATTTTAGTGATATAACAAATAATCTCCTGATTGTGAATGTTTTTTCCAGGTTATCTTTCACACACATGGTAGACATTACCACATGCAGCTCTCAGTAGAGTGACTTTCCATACATATTCTCATCAAGATATGCCAATGTATAATCAATACATGTAGAGGCTATTGCCCCATGCATTTGCTACCAGTTTATTGACCTGTCAGGGCTATAGAGTTCACTGGTGAAGGTCAGCTACGGACATTGACCAGTCCTGATAACGCTTTATTGAGTATATACCTTGCCATCAATGTGCATGTGTCCCTTAGAAATCTGTGTGTACTCAATCCAGTAAGATTGTTGACATTTGGATTATAGGTACAACCTTATATATCCTATGATTTAGTCAACAGAAAACCTGATGTCTGACGTAATGTAACAACTGATGGCACCATATTGACACTCTTAATTAATAACGCATAATTGAAATTCAAGTAGATTTAATTGACCATAATAATTCTGTAAAGGTACACTATTTCATTTTCCAAGTTCTTGTGCCCTTGGTTATATCAAAATATTTATACAGATTTCTTTGTTACCGTTATATTATAAAAGGAGTGAAAACATGAATTGGTCAGACTCAGGTCTGAACGGACCTCCAGATGCTAGCTGGATGTTCTACCAATTGAGCTACCTAGTTGCAGATGATCGACCCTTCCAGTTCTGCTACACTATTTTAGATGGCATTGATGTAATGCAGATTTCTTAAGTCTTCAGTGATCTGTTAATGTTTAATGGTGCAGATTTCACTTGTGTAACCTATTAAAATATCTGATCCTCTGTATACATATCTTTAATCCTTGAATTTCACCAGGATTTTTCACATTGGAAAAACAGGCTGAATAAAAGCCAAGGGACCCAATTATGCCCATGCCTATATTACCCATCCACTTCTAATGTAACTTTGAAGTTGATCAAGGTCATTGAAGTAGATACTAATCTGAACACCAATTTATTCAAATTTAAGAGAAGGCTATAGGTAAATCAATCATTTAAATAAATTCTGTAGTCCTAATTCATTAAAGAATAATTACTACTGGCCTATATCAGGTCTCTGCTAGCTGTGACTTTGAATGTATATAGTTGTGACTTTGAATGTTAATAATATAGCTGTGATATTGAATGTATGAGCTGTGACCTTGAATGTATTAATTTTGACCTTGAATGTATTAGCTGTGACCTTGAATGTAAAAGCTGTGACCTTGAATGCACGTCTAAGTCTATCATTTGAACAAATTTTGTTACGTATACCAAGTCATTCACCCCTAGCATGCTACAGCGGCCCTATTTCTGATGTCTATGGCCTATTATTAAGAAGTCATTTGAAGATTTTAGCATATTTGACCTTTGCCACCTTGAATGTTGGTCAATAGGTCATTCATTTGAACAAACTTTGGTAGCCATTCCTGCACAAGCGTGTCATAAGCCAATATGAATATAAGGTCTCTGCATGGGCCTCTTGGTTTAAACAAATTTTTAAGAAGTTGTTTAAGAGTTCACGCCACATGGATGGATAGACAGAAGATGGACAATGGACACTATTAACCACACCATTTTAAGCTTAAGTTTACTTGACATTTGGACAGGTGAGTTAATTGATAAATGATATTTGATTTATCATAACAATATTTTATTTTAGAATTTTCAGAAACCAGCTGCCAGAAGGTAATGCTACAATTAAAGTTGATGTTAGGTCTCCAGAAGTGTTTGCCAGAAAACTAATTTGGATATGAAATATGCGCTTGTGGAAAGCTTGCAGAAAAAGTAAATGCCAGAAGCTCAGTATTCCTTAGGAAATTCACTCAATACAGGTTTTACTGTATATTGGCATTAAAAAATGTTTGAAACTTCTTTTACCTTGAATATCTAGGCAAGAAATGAGATTTTTTTCGTTGAAAATTGGTAGGTATTTATTGGTGAAATGGGATATATAATTTTATTTCATTGCAACAAGCATTATGGTTTTAGGTTTTTAACTTATAACAAAATCAAAATGCCAAGGCCACTCATAGTTGCTGTGCAAGAGGGACTGAAATACAGGGGAAAAGTTGAAGTAGTATATAAATATGCAAATGGCTGGAAATAAGAGGGTTTTTTGTTGTTTTTTTTTTTTTTTTTTCATTGCATTCCTGGATGTTTTACTGATGAATATCCCATGTCATTTTAAGGAATTTTACTTCTGAAAGATGTAGAATTACTTTTTTGAAGCTCACATGAATTGGCATACTATGATTAAATAAGGATATCATAGGTCATAGTTCAGGGTTACATATGACTGTATTATATAGTTTTATAGTTTATGACTAGCTGTCACAATCTGTCCATCATCGAATCAACAGTAAAAAGTCCTTCAACCATGAATGCATAACAATTGAGTTCCCTGATAAGTTAAAGAAACAAAACCTGCAAGAGTTTTCAATTTTATGATATTCACATTTTACAATGACGTCTGGTGTGCTGCTTTTCATTAGAAGCGGTTTGAAGATTTTTACAGACATCGGCATCCTTCTTGAATAACACATTTTTATAATGACGCCCTGCCTGGGCATGACAGGCTATTTAATATGCATCATGACCCCCTGCCTAGGTATGACAGGCTTATTTAATATGCATCATGACCCCTGCCTGGGCATGACAGGCTATTTAAATATGCATGCAGTATATTATTTTCTTTGAATAATAACACATATGATATCTAGCAGGCTAAAATGTGTAACTCTGAAAGTGCAGGGATCAAGGTCAGTATACTGTAACAATCATAGCCGTCCATATCTGTACAAATCATATAGTACTTAATTGATTACAGCCATTCATTATATCATCAAGAAAAAGAAAAGTATAAACTTTTATATCTAAATATGCCAGATCGATGAGAGACATTTAACTATTTGGTAATGTAAGAAAAGGTACAGAGCAGAGTTCACTTAGATGCCCTTCAGGGACATCAGATGTTACATTTTGAAATATTGACATGAATAAGTTAATTAGGTAACAAGAGACACATGTCATTCAGAAATGTAACACATTATGATTATCAGGTTGTCACAAACGTGACGAAAAGATAATCATACAAAATATTTTTTCTTACAGCCCCTGTCATGTTGAATGGCTAATTAAAGTTGTCTGTATATATCAAAGTTTCATTCTGTGTTACAGCTAGCTAAACAGCAGCAATATGTCCATCACCATTATGTGTTACAGCTAGCTATAACAGTAACAGTACGTCCATCACCATTCTGTGTTACAGCTAGCTATAATAGTAACAATACGTCCATCACCATTCTACGTTACAGCTAGCTATAATAGTAACAATACGTCCATCACCATTCTACGTTACAGCCAGCTATAACAGTAACAATACGTCCATCACCATTCTGTGTTACGGCTAGCTATAATAGTAACAATACGTCCATCACCATTCTATACGTTACAGCTAGCTATAACAGTAACAATACGTCCATCACCATTCTGTGTTACAGCTAGCTATAACAGTAACAATACGTCCATCACCATTCTGTGTTACAGCTAGCTATAACAGTAACAATACGTCCATCACCATTCTACGTTACAGCTAGCTATAACAGTAACAATACGTCCATCACCATTCTGTGTTACGGCTAGCTATAACAGTAACAATACGTCCATCACCATTCTACGTTACAGCTAGCTATAACAGTAACAATACGTCCATCACCATTCTACGTTACAGCTAGCTATAACAGTAACAATACGTCCATCACCATTCTGTGTTACAGCTAGCTATAACAGTAACAATACGTCCATCACCATTCTACGTTACAGCTAGCTATAACAGTAACAATACGTCCATCACCATTCTACGTTACAGCTAGCTATAACAGTAACAATACGTCCATCATCATTCTGTGTTACAGCTAGCTATAACAGTAACAATACGTCCATCACCATTCTACGTTACAGCTAGCTATAACAGTAACAATACGTCCATCACCATTCTGTGTTACAGCTAGCTATAACAGTAACATTAACATCACCATTCTACGTTACAGCTAGCTATAACAGTAACAATACGTCCATCACCATTCTACGTTACAGCTAGCTATAATAGTAACAATTACGTCCATCACAATTCTACATTACGGCTAGCTATAACAGTAACAATACGTCCATCACCATTCTGTGTTACAGCTAGCTATAACAGTAACAATACGTCCATCACCATTCTACTTCACAGCTAGCTAAAATAGTAACAATACGTCCATCACCATTCTGTGTTACAGCTAGCTATAATAGTAACAATACATCCATCACAATTCTACATTACAGCTAGCTATAACAACAGTATAACAATGTGTTGTCATCATTCAATGAACATACAGCTTACAACAATATAACATAAATACGTCTGTCACTATACTCTCGCTGTGTTACACAGCTAACAACAGTTACAATACATCGATCACCATTTTGTGTTACTGTAATGGGAATGCATTTTGCCAGTTACGTACCATTGTTTAAGAGTTGTGTCCCTTAGTACAGTCAAACTTCAATGTTTCGAAGTTCAAGGGACTAATTGAAAAACTTTGAGACAGCAGGACTTCAAATTATTCACGATTTAAGCCTCTTGGCTTTTGAGAAGAAGTCTTTTAAAGATTTTAGGTTATTTGACCCGTACCGTGTGACCATAAATATAGGTTAAGGTTATTTATTTAAACAAAGTTGGTAGCTCTTCACCAAAGATTGCAACAGGCCAGCAATATCAACTCCATAGGCATATTGGTTATATAGAAGAAGTCGCTATGAAAATCTTTGTCTGTTTGACCCCTGTGACTTTGAATGTAGGTCAAGGAAATTCATTTGAACAAACTAATGGTAGCACTTCACCCCAGCATAATACAGGCCCAACACCAACTCTCAATTATTGAAAGGAAGTTGTTATAAAGATTTTAGTCTATTTGACCCTTGTGACCTTGAATGTAGGTCAAGGAAATTCATTTGAACAAACTAATGATAGCACTTCACCCCAGCATAATACAGGCCCAACACCAACTCTCAATTATTGAGAAGAAGTTGTTATATAGATTTTAGTCTATTTGACCCTTGTGACCTTGAATGTAGGTCAAGGTCATTCATTTCAAGAAATTTGGTAGCCCATCATACCAGTATGACACAGGACCAATATCAGGTCTCTGTGCCTCACGAGGCCATAACAAGAGGCCCAGAGGGCATGTATTGCTCACCTCCTTGGATTCAACCAAACATCAAAATAATGTTCATTAATAGCTTTATTTGTTGATGTTGAACAATATACGCTATACCAGGTATATGATTATGGCCTGAGGATCTCAACAGCTTTCAAGATACAACCAAAATAGAAATCACTATTAATGCAAGCTTGCAGCAAATTTAATCTGCAAGCTAGGAATTGGAACCTTGCAGCGAGCTAGTATTTGAAACCTGGCGGCAATCTTGTGGCGAGCTTGTTTCTGCAAGCTTGCAGCAAGGTAGTTTCTGCAAGCTTGGGGTGAGCTAGTTAATCTGCAAGCTTGCGGCGAGCTAGTTTCTGCAAGCTTGCGGCGAGCTAGTTTCTGCAAGCTTGTGGCAAGCTTGTTTCTGCATGCTTGCAGCAAGCTTAACCGAGTGCAAGCTTGCGGTCAGCTAGATGCGAGCTTGCTGCAAGCTTGCGTTAAGCTACTTTATGCAAGCTTGCTGCAAGCTAAATAGTCTAGCTCTGAGGTAAAAATAGATTTATTGCAGCAAAAATAAATCAAAAACATCAAATAAATGTAAGTCTGTATTTCTATCATTCAGAGCAGTACTGCTGTTACAATAAAGCACCTCGATATGAATTTTTATATATGAACATCTATATTTTATTCCTTATTTCACTGCCGCTTTTCTTTAACTAAATCAATGTACACTTGCATAACAATACATCAAAAGTTATTTAATATCTAGTTCATGATATGTTTTTCTGATCATTGGTAATCTCTGTTGTCACTGGAATAATGGTTTGTAATTTATGTTGCCATTCAGTAGAATATTCATTGTATGTTGATGACACCAGTTCTTTTTTGTCAGTACAGTTACAATATCTTTTAACTCTTCCTGTCATTTCTGTCCACTTCAAACTAAGTCCCTTGGTATGGGAAAAGACCCAAGGGCCTATTTTAATTCAGAACTGTGTTGATCTCTTAATGCCAAACAATGCCACACATGTATATTGTTATGGGGTGGGGATCTCAATAGTTTCAAAATTATAACCAAGAAATTTAATGTCCGAAGGGGTGGGGAATTAAGACCCTAGGGCCTATATTTACAATATGATTTTGTTTATCTATTTATGACCATGATTATAGGGTGGGGATCTCAACGGTTTCAAAAATATAACCAAGAAACTTAAAGTCCCTAGGGGTGGGGAATTAAGACCCGGGGATGGCATATATTTACAACATGATTGTGGTTATCTATTTATGACCAACAATGCTATATATATGATTATAGGGTGGGGATCTCAATGGTTACAAAAACATAATCTTGAAACTAAGTTCCTAGGAGCAAGGACAAATCCTGAGGTCTATATTTACAGGATTGTGTTCATCTCTTATTGCCAAATGATGCTATATATGGTTATGGGATGGGGATCTCAATGGTTTCAAAAAAGCAAATAGCAATTAAAAGGACTTACTTCTATAGGGCCCCTCCAAATATATTGGGGAGTCACTATGAATGCAAAATCTGTTCCACTAGCTTCCCCTAAGGATGTTTCTGACTGTATCTGATTCAAATCAATTCAGTACTTTTTGACAATTTAAAGGACTTTTCCCAATTTCCCTTATTGTGCTCCAGAGGGATCAGTTACCATTGACGCAAAAACCTTTCCCCATCCCTTAAGAATGTTTCTGACCAAATTTGGTTAAATTCATTCAGTACTTTATGATAAGTACCGATTAAAAGCATTTGCTTTTATTTCCTTTATTGGGTCCCGTTCCTCTTGGCCCATGGGGGGTCAGAGTCACCATTTATGCAAAATCTGTTCCCATTAACCCAAGGATGTTTTTGACAAAATTTGGATAAAATCTATTCAGTACTTTATGACAAGTAGCAATTTAAAGAAATTACCTCTACTTCCTCTATTGGGCTCTGCCCCTCTGGCCCTTCGGGGGGTTATAACCATCATTTAATGCAAAATCTGTTCCCCTTCCTCCAATTAGAATCTTTCTAACAAAACTCTGTTAAAATCCATGAATTATTTTATGATCAATAGCGATTTAAAGCAAATGTTAACAGACTTGCGAATCAGCTGCTCAGATATTAAATCACCAAAATTTGCAGCTTCCTGAATATTCAGCAGCAGTTTAGCATGCCTGCATAAAACATGTATTCTGGAAAGGTAAAGGTGATTGATGTTATCTAAGTTAATGACTACACATATTAATAATGGAAGTGACCAAATGTCATGACTTCAGGCTATAGAATTATTCAGAGGTTTATATCAAACAATTTTGCTGATAGAGGATTTCAAAAGATTGATGTGTAATAAACCCATTGAGATGAGATATCACTAGCATGAAAGATATGTCATATTTTGACATATTCATGAAATTTAGTTGGTACCATAGGAAAATTTAATCTTCAAGAAACCTGGCACACATAATGATCAGGTGGTCACCTCAAGATGCAATTATTATAAACAAAATTGTCAAAACAAAGAAGTGTTTCTAACCCCAGTGTCGAGTTCAAGACCTATAGATGTTAAATTAATTTGGCAGTATATCAAGCCTGTATTGTTTAACAGTTTACAGCCATCACAATCTATCCATCATCTCTTCAAATGAAGCAAGGCACAGATGTCGTAATCATATATATATAATTAATCTTGATTATATTCTAATAGAAATCTAAGGCTATCTAAGCCCATTATAGGCAAAAAAAAAGTTTTTGCATCTGTGTTCACTACAAATTATACATATCTCTGCAATATCTGTTCTTAAATAATTAACTCATTATTGTAATAACTCTTATTTGGCATTGTTATTAATATTCAACACAAATGTGGTTTTTCCCCCATATATTTGGTTTTAAATGAAATCATAATAGTCATGTCAATATTCTGAACATGTTCCTGTTGACTAAAACTTCTAAGTACTATAGGCTACTCATCCTCACCATGAACTGTTGGTAACAAACCTTTGAGAGGCATGCTACACACGCCGTGGTGGACATGGAAAGAACAAGTCAATCAAGTGATGTTCATGATGTTATTATATTCACAGATTTTTTTTTTAACATTCCTTAATCGCACGACAGCTGATCCTTTATGTAATCATATTAAGTTAGTTTGTTTCTTTGGCAAAAAAAAATCCTTTATGACTCATTGAATTTCTCATTGTTACATGCATGTGCCTTATGATTTTGTGGCTATATGATTCAGAAATGAATGATACAAAATGAACATCAGTATGAAAGGACCAATTTTGGCTATATGAACCAATTTCATAAAAAACAGCTAGGTTTTATTTGTTGCAACCTTGTAGATGAAAACTTTGATGACCTTTAACACACTGACCTTGACCTGTAGTTAGTTTAATTCTGACCAACTTAATAATGACCATACAAGAAGTCAGTGGGTCTTAACGTCACCTGACTTTTGATATATTTTGGCAAATTTGATTCCTGCGACTTCCATTTGAAGTCAGTGTCATGATCACAGCATGCTAAAGGCCCAATATGAGGTTTCTGGGCTTCTGGCTAAAGAAAATAAATTGTTAAGTGACTTTAAAAATTTAATTAAAAGTAGGTCAAGGACATTATTGATAGGACTTCACCCCAACATGCTCCACATGCCCAATAAGAAGTCACAAGGCCTCATGGTTAGTTAGAAGAAGCTGTTTAAAGATTTAAGCATATTTGACCCGTGACCTTGAAAGTAAGTCAAGGCCAATTATTTGAACAATCTTGATAGCCCTTCATCCCAGCATGCTACCGGCACAATAACAGGGCTATGAAACTATTGCTTAATGAGAAGTTGTTTATAGATATTAACATATTTGACTCTTGTGACCTGAATGAAAGTAAAGGTCATTGATTTGAACAATCTTCATAGTCTTTCAACCAAGCATGCTACAGGCCCAATATCAAGTCTCTCTAGACTCCTTGGTTAATGAGAAGACATTGAAAATGTTTTTTGTTTATGAACAAATGACGATGTACAAAAGGCGATTAGAAAAGGTCACTTAATTGAGACTTTGTCTCAGGTGACATAACAATGTTCAACAGCAAATAGAAACAAAAGTTGACTTTTAACTGTTAACCCAGAAACCTAGTTGATGATTGGTCAGTAGTCACAGTTTATGCCAACCAACTTTGGTCCATAATTTCTTAAAAATAATGATCATCACTGCAAAGATACAATAAATTTAATTGACCATTTTTAGCCCCACCCATCAGTCTAAGGTGTCAGTCAGGGCCAACATATGCATACCATTAAGCTGGCATCACATGCTGATCCTATTAACAAAGTTGGAATGAATTCCAATAGAAATCAAACAAATGATAGTCAAAAATGTGATTCCCCTAAACTATAGTAAAGTTTATCTCTTCCCCAGGGGCAAACATGTAATTACCCCAGGGTCACGAAATTCACAATTTTGGTAAAGCACCTTAAGACCCTTCTATCTATATGAAGAGTGTTTGATTCCACCGTATCTGAGAGAAGAGAAGACTATTTTTAAAATTTCAGTGAATTTGACCCTTTTTGGCCCGGCCCATTAGCCCTTGGGGGTCAATCAGGGCCAACATGTACATACCATCAAGCTGTCATCCTATGCTGATACTGTTAACCAAATTAGAATTAATTCCAATACAAATCCAACAAATCAGTCTAAAATGTGATTTCCCTATATGAACTATAGTAAAGTTTACCCCCTCCCCAGGGGCAAACGTGTAACCCCAGGGTCACGAAATTCACAATTTTGGTAAAACACCTTAAGACCCTTCCATCTATGAAGAGTGTTTGAATCCACCATATCTGAGAGTAGAGAAGAAGATGTTTGAAATTTTAGTCAATTTGACCGTTTTGGCCCTGCCCATCAGCCCCTGGGGGTCAATCAGGGCCAACATGTGCATACTATCAAACTGTCATCCTATGCTGATAATATTAACCAAGTTAGAATGAATTCCGATAGAAATCCAACAAATGATAGTCAAAAATGTGATTTCCCTATATAAACTATCGTAAAGTTTACCCCCTCCCCAGGGGCAAACGTGAGACTCCAGGGTCATGAAATTCACAATTTTGGTAAAACACCTTACGACCCTTCCATCTATGAAAAGTTTTTGATTCCACCATGTCTGAGAGTAGAGAAGAAGATTTTTGAAGTTTTGGTCAATTTGACCCTTTTTGGCCCCTCCCCTCAGGCCCCTTGGGGGTTGGGGACCATATAATTCACAATTTTAGTTGACCTTTAGCCATAGAAGCTCCCTGCAAAATTTCATTCTATTTGGTTCAGTGGTTTTGGAGAAGAAGTTGAAAATGTAAATTGTTTACGCATGGACGACAGACGACAGATGACGACGGTCAAAAGGTGATTAGAATAAGGTCACTTGAGACTTTTGACCTAATAAAAAATTGGTTTCCCTTCAAGCAAGAATTATTCAGACCAAATTGGGTCAAAATCCCCTGATCAGTCCTTTCTGACAAATAGCAGTTTTTAGGAAAAGTTGATGAATGGAAAACAAGATAGACGTTATTCATGGCAACCATTACCATTGATCCAGGTGCTCTATTTCAACAACTATACAGATTTTCTTCATTTCAAGAGTGTGTACCAATCACAAGTTTTCTTGGGGACATCTGATCTTGAGATCAAAGAGATGGAGATTATCATTTATTTTGGTCTTTGGTTAGTTTCTATTTCTGACAGGACACCTTCACAGCGACAGTCCATCATAAACAACTTTATGATAAGAGTACATGCAGCTGATTCCCAGACAATAAGACACAAACTTCACATGGTTTAAATTTGTGTAAGCAAGTAGCATCACAATTGGCATATTACGAAATCTTTATGTCAAATTATCATTTAGGCAGAAAATGTTTCCTGATACATACATGTACTGTCAAGAGAGAGGTTGCATTTAACTATAGTCCGTACATCAAAACTTTCATGTATCACAAACAACCATCAACTTCAGCTGTCAGTCATTAGGTTTAATTGTGATAATTTTGGTGTCTGTTGAATTTAATTCCAAGATTAATAGAACATGTTTAATGTTTAGTCAATCTAAATAACAGTATTTCTTAATTCATAATCCATTTCTTAGATATACATAAGCATGCATTGACAATAATAGTTGCAACTACACATAGTTAATATTTCTTCAAAGATATATTTACATGTACCAGTCAAATTTACACATATTTGAAATACTCTCTTATAAAAGTTGTATGTTAAGTCATCAAATCATATCATAAATCAATGTTACTTTTGTAATATTTGAAGACTGAATAGATGGCTTTGATATGGTTTTCCCAGATTATTAATACACCATACACTTATACAGCTTTTAATTGGTTTGGTTTGGTTTGGGTTTATTTGTTTGACGTCCTATCAACAGCTAAGGTCATCCAAGGACGGCCTCCCATGCGTGCGATGCGATATATATGCGTGTGGTGAGTGAGCATCTGTGTTTTGGGAGGCTGTGGTATATATGTTCGTGTTAAGTCTCCTTGTGATAGGCCTGTGAGAACTATACTGTTTTTGATTGAACTTTTGAAGATTATATATTATATGAAGAATAATCAGCTTAAATATGCAAATAATAAATAAAAATCTATTTTTATATTATATTTACATTGTACACGCACAATCTAACTTGATTCACCTTTTTTAAATGCAAATGTCCTTGCCTGTTGGTAATAAGGGGAAATCACCCAATGTTAATTGATGGAATCTATATGACAGGGCATGTTGTATATAACTTCATATACTACAACAACAAGAGGCCCATGGTAGTTCTTAACAGTTAATTTTACCATTTTGGGCCAACTTATCAACTCCTATCATCAGTTTGTATATAACCAATTGATAATAAAAAAAAAATCATCAGTTCACACTAACCAATTATATCTGATCATCAATGTTGAAATCTCAACCATTAATTCCCAACACTTATCTTAAGTCCTTCTTGTATACTCATGTATGCATGTACATGTCATACTTGATAACCTTAAATTAATCTTTATATGATTAAAAACTGTTGAGATTTGTCTCCCTTTGCCCATAACATAAGACTACCTACCAGCGTGTCATGCATAATATACCTCCTACATAGAAAATATCCGGATACTTTTTATTCTGCATAAAAAGTACCTGAATACTTTTTATACACCTACCAAAACGTACACCCATTGCATAAAAAGTACCCCCTATCAAGAATCTTTAATTTAAACTTGATCAATCTGAAATTGTGAAGATAATTAATTATGTAAGAGGACACAGGGGGTGTCATTAACAATCTGATCCCATCCATCCAAATCCCCACCCAAGGGTCAAAATATGATTTTTTTTTTCAAATATGACTAAGAATCAATATAGCCAATGAAAACTAACAAAAACTCTTTCAATTATGCAAAATGCTACTCTGTGACATCACAAAGTGTTTAAAAGTATCAACCTGGGGTTCAACATCATCTTAACTAAATGGGGAGTGGGGAAAAGTTGTTTAAAGAGAACCAATTGCCTTTTGCAATCACTCAACTGTTCTTTGATGCTATTCAGAAATGATCTTCATTAATAGTACCAAGAGGCCCATGGGCCATAACAGTCCATGTGAGTTTTAAATTTTTGCAGATTTAATTCCTTTGACCTTGAATTTGAGGACAATGTTGTTCACCACAGCATGCTATAGGCCCTGAATAGTAGGTCTCTAGGCCTCTTGCTTAGTCAAGTCATTTAAATATTTTAGCATGATTAATCCATGTGTTTTGAATGAAAGTCAAGGTCATTCATTTGAACAATCTTGATACCCCTTTATCTCAGCATGCTTAGATTCTGAAAACACATTACTGATATGATACTGTAACTCTACACGTGACATTGCAGGTTCTGTATGATAATTTGTGGAACACTGATTGCAAATTTGTTTCTGAAATACATTTGCTGTATTATACAGTACAGGGCATGATCATCATGCCATCAGTTTAAAGGTAAAATAACTTACACACAACATACCTTATATAGAATTAACAAGTTCCTGTAATATGGTAATCTTCTTACATCTGAAACAGACAAACAGAAATATCCACTTAAAACAAAAGTCTAAAATAATTTAAGAAATACATGTTACCATTAATAACAACATCGCCCTCGACCCAAAAACCCTGAAACTCAAACTTGTCCGAGATGTTTGATCCAAATCCCCCAAGAAATGAAGCTCGTACAACTCCGACATTATGCACATATGAACAAGACGGACAGAGAGATAACTTATAGGCTCTGCCTCTGAGTTTCACCCATATAGGGGACAAATAAACACCATATATGGGACTAATAAACAGACATATTGTATTCACATTTGGTACTTTATAAGTAAATTTTAAATAATCCAATAATATAATTATCCAAAAATTTGAGGTTTTTACCCAAACAAGAGGCCTGATGGGCCTGTATCGTTCACCTGGCTCTACAACAACTTTGAAGTTGATTTAGGTTATTTCTGCAGAAACAGTACTATGCTGATAATGACGCCATTCAAATACCAGAGTAGGCTAGCTTTATTCATGTCAATAATTTTCTAGTCCTTAATTCCAGTATACAATTGGCCCGATAACAGGTCTCTTTCCTATTGAGAAATCGTTGCTTGAAGACTTCAGCCTATTTGACCCATGCGACCTTGAATGAAGGTCAAGGTCATTCATTTTTACAAACTTGGTAGCCCTTTAACCTAGCATGCTACAGGCCCAATATAAGTCCCTGGGCCTCTTGGTAATTGACAAGAAGTTGTTGGAAGTGTTTAGCCTATTTGACCTATGTGACCTTGAATGTAGGTCAAGGTAATTGATTTGAACAAGCCTGGTAGCCATTCACCTCAGCATGCTACAGGCCCAATATCAAGTCCCTTGGCCTCTTGGTTATTGATTAGAAGTTGTTTTAAAATGTTAGCCTATTTGACCTGTGTGACCTTGAATGAAGGTCAAGGTCATTCATTTTAATATACCTGGTAGCCCTTTATCCCAGTAAGCTACAGGCCCAATATCAAGTCTTTTGGCCTCTTCGTTATTGATTACAAGTTGTTTAAATAATTTAGCCTATTTGACCTGTGTGACATTGAATGAAGGTCAAGGTCATTCAGACCTAATATCAAGTCCCTGGGCATTTTTGTTTTTGAGAAGAAGTCGTTTGAAGATTTTAGCCTATTTGACCTATGTGACCTTGAATAAAAATCAAGGTCATTATTTTGAACAAACTTGGTAACCCTTTTACCCAGCATGCTGCAGACCAATATCAAGTCCCTGGGCCTCTTGGTAATTAAGAAGAAGTTGTTTAAAGATTTCAGCATTTTTGACCCCTGTGACCTTGAATGAGGGTCAAGGTCAATCATTTGAACAAACTTGGTAGCCCTTCATCCCAGCATGACACATAACCAATATCAGGTCTGTAGGCCTCTTTGATTTTGAGAGGAAGTTGTTTAAAGGAAAAAGTTGAGCAAGACGACCGGACGACGGATGCCGCACCGCACAAGTGAGGACCTATTTTTACATCACGATTGTGTTGATATAGTTATAGGGGGATCCCAATGGTTTCAAAGATATATTAAAGAAACTAAGTCCCTAGGGGTAGGGAAAGGTCCCCAGGACCTATTTTTAGATCATGATTGTGTTAATCTCTTTATTGCAACAATGCTATATATGGTTACTCAGTTGGGATCTTAATGGTTTCAAATATCTATCAAAACTAGAACTGTTGCCAGGATGGCTGACTAACCCCTGCAATCTGCATGAGTCAAAGGACAACTGGCACTGTTATTTAGAGGCTAACTAATTAAATCAGAAAACCTGTGTATGCCCATATTTCTGAAATTCAGAATGGCTGGAATATGTGTTGTTCATAATAAAGAGAATTCAGTCATAAGTTTTGTTGAAATTAGTCCACAGGTTTTGGAAGAGTTTTCTGGACAATAAAAACCTGTTTATAGTGACCAGTTACCATAGCAACAAAAAAATTGGAATTTAAACAGCTGCATGCACATCTGCATATCATCCTCTGTATGGCAATATATATGGTCATGGGGTGGAGATCTCAAGGGTTTAAACTAGTAGCACTTTAAAGGATTTACCTCAATTTCCCCTATTGGGCCCCACTACTCCAACCCCAGGGGAGCCACACCCTAAAACGTTTCCTTGCCCCATAATACTCCAGACCAAATTTCATCAAAATCCATTTAGGCATTCAGATCTAGTAAGGATTTAAAGGATGTACCTCAATTTTCCCTATTGGTCCCCAACCCTCCGGCCTAGTGGAGCCACATCCTCCGTTGATACAACCTTTGATCCCCTTTCCCAAAGAATGCTCTAGACCAAATTTCATCAAAATCCATTAAAGCGTTCAGGACTAGAAGGGATTTTTTAAAAATAATTAACCTTAATTTTCCCTTATGGGCCCCGCCCCTCCACCCCAAAAGGGACACACACCTCCGTTTATAAAACGCTTTATTCCCTTTGCCCAATAATGCTCATACTTTCATTTCATCACAATCAATTCAAGAATTCAGGACTAGTAAGTATTTAAAGGATTTACCTCAACTTGCCCTACTTGGCCCCGCCCCTCCGGCCCTAGGGGAACCACACCCTCTGTTTATACAACGTTTGATGCCTTTTGCCCAATAATGCTCCAAATTGAATTTCATTAAAATCCATTCAAGTTCCAAGCATTCAGGACTAGTAGGGATTTAAAGTATTTACCTAAATTTCCCCTATTGTTTATATGTTTGATCCAATTTGCCCAATAATGCTCCAGACTAAATCTCATCAAAATCCATCCAAGCATTCAGGACTAGTAGGGATTTAGAATTTAAAGTACTTACCTAAATTTTCCCTATCATATCAGATTATCAGTTTGGCAGGCAAAGTAATGACTTCGACTATCAGCATCACTACTGTATTAGCAACAATTGTTTACCAGAGGTCTTGTTGTCAGAGCCAATCAAATTGACTCTACTTTTGTTCCCTAATATATCATGTAGCTATCCCCCTTATAAACGATCTAGAAGTACAATGTTAAATAAAATACAAAGTCCCAATAATAATGTCAGGGAGATACCATATGTTAAACAGCTTCTCCCCACAATAATGTCAGCAAAATACAATGTTAAATAACATACAAAGTCCCAATAATATTGTCAGAGAAATACAATGTCAAACCACATCTCCCCACAATAATGTCAGCGAAATACCATGTTAAACAACATTTCCCTACAATAATGTCAGGGAGAAACCAAGATACCAGGATGTTACAAAACTAACACTTTGTACAAAACAAAAAAGTGACAATTATGGTTGATGTCTTGAAAATAAAAAATGTAAACAGGGTAGTCTTGATCTAATTAATATATTACTGATCAGAAAACTAATCGGGCCTTTCCGTCATATCTTTTTTAAAATTTTCTTTTCGAAGTAAATCACAATTAATATATACATCTACTGTACATTATCATTAACTATATTCTTGACAAGCAGGATACAATATACTGACATCATATACTTTGTAAAGAATGTTATTACAACTGTCTTAACCATCCAATACATGTAATATACATTCTTGCTTGACATTATAGGTTTTCCCTTTGTCATTTAAGACTATAACAACATGGTGATGCTTATGAGATGTAACTTTCCATAAATATCAATTTAAATGAATTTTGCTACTTATGCACAGTTGTCGCATATCATACCACCAGCTTTTGAACCATACTCATTTTGGCACTTGTATAACAGGGATGCCATTATATAATCATTGGGGTTCAGTACGCCAGTCATACATGTATATGTGCAGTTGGCCTTAACAATGAGTAAATATATATCTGAAATAAAAGCTGCATATACATACATGTTTACCGCTAATTCATATTATTTGCACTTTTAAGAACTATCAATATACAAAGTTTTACAAAAAATTAGTAGTGAAATAGGGAAATCCGTTAACAACAAAATGATGGCAGTGATGCAGGGTTGATGATACAAAAGGGGGCGATATACAATGGGACTACTGTATAAAGAAATAGCTGACTATTAAACATAGTGTAGCCATCATTAAAATGTAGGGATGATTATGCTGTCAGATACATGTATGCCAGGAAATTATAGATGATTGCCTTCTTGTTTAGGAAGAAACAGGTCAGGATTTCAGATGACTACATGGGCAAGAATTTATACCACTTTAAACATGAAATGAAATGATTCTATTTAGAATAAGAATTCATAATGTATGCAATATTTAATCAAAATAAATATTACGAAACAAATTATGTAAAATTATGTGAAAAACGTCATCAAACTAATCAAATATAAGCACATTTATATCTCATGAATATCTTTCAGTGTAGTGAAATCATAATGGGAAAAATATAATGGTCAATATTGTAGCCAAGTATCAATTGATAATATCCCTAGAATTTAATTAATTAAATCTACATTACCTGGTGAAGACGATAATAGACAGTCCTGTTGGTCTACCACACAATACATGTTATACTGTGCATGTAGCTCAGTTCTTGAATGATATACTTGCTCGCTGACAGGCGGAGGTGTAACAATTTGTTTTAATCTGATTGGATCATACCCTTTAGTCATAGCCATTTAGAAAACTGCAGTACTTTTGTTTCTAAGTGTTTTCCACTAAAGGAATCAAATTTTGTGGTTAAGTAGCTGTTCTGTATTTTTCCATGTATGTCTTATGGAATGTAATACGAGCAATGGTGTTGTCCACCATAATTCACTGTGAAATAACATCTTCAGGTCGACATTTATATCAGGTTAAACTAAATTATCCTAATTGAATCTGTATAAAAATGATACAATATGTAAAAGATTTGGTAAATATACAATACTTTTCCCCCCGATAGAATCACAGAATAAATATATATTTTTCCAAGCCTTGGATGGATCAAAGGGCAGATACGCAGTGGATATGTGGATTGAGGGACAACCAGATATAAGCGATATTGCATATAATATGCTTCATAATGCAGCCAATTAGTGGTGGTTAATTAATGGGACAATCAGATAAGTGGTGACTAGATAATGGGAAAACCAGATTAGTGGTGACTAGATAGTGGGGCAATAATACTAGTGGTGGTTAGATAGTGAGACAACCAGATTAGTGGTTACTAGATAGTGGGACAATCAGATAAGTGGTGGTTAGATAGTGGGACAATCAGATTAGTGGTGACTAGATAATGGGAAAACCAGATTAGTGGTGACTAGATAGTGGGACAACCAGATTAGTGGTGGTTAGATAGTGGGACAATCAGATTAGTGGCTACTAGATAGTGGGACAATCAGATAAGTGGTGGTTAGATAGTGGGACAATCAGATTAGTGGTTACTAGATAGTGGGACAATCAGATTTGTGGTGGTTAGATAGTGGGACAACCAGATTAGTGGTGGTAAGATAGTGGGACAACCAGATTAGTGGTGGTTAGATAGTGAGACAATCAGATTAGTGGTGGTTAGATAGTGGGACAATCAGATAAGTGGTGGTTAGATAGTGGGACAACCAGATTAGTGGTTACTAGATAGTGGGACAATCAGATTTGTGGTGGTTAGATAGTGGGACAACCAGATTAGTGGTGGTAAGATAGTAGGACAATCAGATAAGTGGTGACTAGATAGTGGGACAACCAGATTAGTGGTGGTTAGATAGTGGGACAACCAGATTAGTGGTGACTAGATAGTGGGACAATCAGATAAGTGGTGGTTAGATAGTGGGACAATCAGAAAAGTGGTGACTAGATAGTGGGACAACCAGATTAGTGGTGACTAGATAGTGGGACAATCAGATAAGTGGTGACTAGATAGTGGCACAATCAGATAAGTGGTGACTGGATAGTGGGACAATCAGATTAGTGGTGACTAGATAGTGGCACAATCAGATTAGTGGTGACTGGATGGTGGGACAATCAGATTAGTGGTGACTAGATAGTGGGACAATCAGATTAGTGGTGGTTAGATAGTGAGACAATCAGATTAGTGGTGACTAGATAGTGGGACAATCAGATTAGTGGTGACTAGATAGTGGGACAATCAGATTAGTGGTGACTAGATAGTGAGACAATCAGATTAGTGGCGACTAGATAGTGGGACAACCAGATTAGTGGTGACTGGATAGTGGGACAATCAGATTAGTGGTGACTAGATAGTGAGACAATCAGATTAGTGGTTACTTGATAGTGGGACAATCAGATTAGTGGTGACTAGATAGTGGGACAATCAAGTTAGTGGTGACTAAATAGTGAGACAATCAGATTAGTGGTGACTAGATAGTGGGACAATCAGATTAGTGGTTACTTGATAGTGGGACAATCAGATTAGTGGTGACTAGATAGTGGGACAATCATATTAGTGGTGACTTGATCGTGGGGCAATCATATTAGTGGTGACTAGATAGTGAGACAATCAGATTAGTGGTGGTTAGATAGTGGGACAATCAGATAAGTGATGGTTAGATAGTGGGACAATCAGATTAGTGGTGACTAGATAGTGGGACAATCAAGTTAGTGGTGACTAGATAGTGGGACAATCATATTAGTGGTGACTTGATCGTGGGACAATCAGATTAGTGGTGACTAGATAGTGGGACAATCAGATTAGTGGTGACTTGATAGTGGGACAATCATATTAGTGGTGACTTGATAGTGGGACAATCAGATTAGTGGTGACTAGATAGTGAGACAATCATATTAGTGGTGACTTGATCGTGGGACAATCAGATTAGTGGTGACTAGATAGTGAGACAATCAGATTAGTGGTGACTTGATAGTGGGACAATCAGATAAGTGATGGTTAGATAGTGGGACAATCAGATTAGTGGTGACTAGATCGTGGGACAATCAGATTAGTGGTGGTGACTAGATAGTGGGACAATCAAATAAGTGGTGACTTGATAGTGAGACAACCAGATTAGTGGTGGTTAGATAGTGGGACAATCAGATAAGTGATGGTTAGATAGTGGGACAATCAGATTAGTGGTGACTAGATCGTGGGACAATCAGATTAGTGGTGGTGACTAGATAGTGGGACAATCAAATAAGTGGTGACTAGATAGTGGGACAATCAGACTAGTGGTGACTCGATAGTGGGACAATCAGATTAGTGGTGACTCGATAGTGGGACAATCAGATTAGTGGTGACTAGATAGTGGGACAATCAGATTAGTGGTGACTAGATAGTGGGACAATCAGATTAGTGGTGACTAGATCGTGGGACAATCAGATTAGTGGTGACTAGATAGTGAGACAATCAGATTAGTGGTGACTAGATCGTGGGACAATCAGATTAGTGGTGACTAGATAGTGAGACAATCAGACTAGTGGTGACTAGATAGTGGGACAATCAGATTAGTGGTGACTAGATCGTGCGACAATCAGATTAGTGGTGACTAGATAGTGGGACAATCAAATAAGTGGTGACTAGATAGTGGCACAATCAGATAAGTGGTGACTAGATAGTGAGACAATCAGACTAGTGGTGACTAGATAGTGAGACAATCAGACTAGTGGTGACTAGATAGTGAGACAATCAGACTAGTGGTGACTAGATAGTGAGACAATCAGACTAGTGGTGACTAGATAGTGGGACAATCAGATTAGTGGTGACTAGATCGTGTGACAATCAGATTAGTGGTGACTAAATAGTGGGACAATCAAATAAGTGGTGACTAGATAGTGGGACAATCAGATTAGTGGTGACTAGATAGTGAGACAATCAGACTAGTGGTGACTAGATAGTGGGACAATCAGACTAGTGGTGACTAGATAGTGGGACAATCAGATAAGTGGTGACTAGATAGTGAGACAATCAGACTAGTGGTGACTAGATAGTGGGACAATCATATTAGTGGTGACTAGATAGTGGGACAATCAGATTAGTGGTGACTAGATAGTTGGACAATCAGATTAGTGGTGACTGGATATAGGGACAATCAGATTAGTGGTGACTAGATAGTGAGACAATCAGATTAGTGGTGACTGGATAGTGGGACAATCAGATTAGTGGTGACTTGGTAGTGGGACAACCAGATTAGTGGTGACTAGATAGTGAGACAACCAGATTAGTGGTGACTAGATAGTGGGACAATCAGATTAGTGGTGGCTAAGTTATTGGACAATCAAATTAGTGGTGACTAGATAGTGGGACAATCAGATTTGTGGTGGTTAGATAGTGAGACAATCATATTAGTGGTGATTAGATATTGAGACAATCAGATTAGTGGTCACTAGGTAGTGGGACAATCAGATTAGTGGTGGTTAGATAGTGAGACAATCAGATTAGTGCTGACTAGATAGTGAGACAATCAGATAAGTGGTGACTAGATAGTGGGACAATCAGATTAGTGGTAACTAGGTAGTGGGACAATCAAGTTAGTGGTGACTAGATAGTGGGACAACCAGATTAGTGGTGACTAGATAGTGGGACAATCAGATAAGTGGTGACTAACTAGTGGGACAATCAGATTTGTGGTGGTTAGATAGTGAGACAATAAGATTAGTGGTGACTAGATAGTGGGACAATCAGATAAGTGGTGACTAAATAGTGGGACAATCAGATTTGTGGTGACTAGATAGTGAGACAATCAGATTAGTGGTGACTGGATAGTGGGACAATCAGATTAGTGGTGACTTGGTAGTGGGACAACCAGATTAGTGGTGACTAGATAGTGGGACAACCAGATAAGTGGTGACTAGATAGTGGGACAATCATATATTAGTGGTGACTAGATAGTTGGACAATCAGACTAGTGGTGACTCGATAGAGGGACAATCAGATTAGTGGTGACTGGATAGTGGGACAATCAAATTAGTGGTGACTTGGTAGTGGGACAACCAGATTAGTGGTGACTAGATAGTGGGATAACCAGATAAGTGGTGACTAGATAGTGGGACAATCATATATGAGTGGTGACTAGATAGTTGGACAATCAGACTAGTGGTGACTCAATAGTGGGACAATCAGACTAGTGGTGACTCGATAGTGGGACAATCAGATTAGTGGTAACTAGGTAGTGGGACAATCAGATTAGTGGTGACTAGATAGTGAGACAATCAGATTAGTGGTGGTTAGATAGTGAGACAATCAGATTAGTGGTGGTTAGATAGTGAGACAATCAGATTAGTGGTGGCTAGATAGTGAGACAATCAGATTAGTGGTGACTGGATAGTGGGACAATCAGATTAGTGGTGGTTAGATAGTGAGACAATCAGATTAGTGGTGACTGGATGGTGGGACAATCAGATTAGTGGTGACTAGATGGTGGGACAATCAGATTAGTGGTGACTGGATGGTGGGACAATCAGATTAGTGGTGACTTGGCCGGTAGTGGGACAATCAGATTAGTGGTGGTTAGATAGTGAGACAATCAGATTAGTGGTGGTTAGATAGTGAGACAATCAGATTAGTGGTGACTGGATGGTGGGACAATCAGATTAGTGGTGACTGGATGGTGGGACAATCAGATTAGTGGTAACTGGATGGTGGGACAATCAGATTAGTGGTGGTTAGATAGTGGGACAATCAGATTAGTGGTGACTGGATGGTGGGACAATCAGATTAGTGGTGACTTGGCCGGTAGTGGGACAACCAGATTAGTGGTGACTAGATAGTGGGACATCCAGATTAGTGGTAACTAGGTAGTGGGACAACCAGATTAGTGGTGACTAGGTAGTGGGACAACCAGATTAGTGGTGACTAGGTAGTGGGACAATCAGATTAGTGGTGACTTGGTAGTGGGACAATCAGATTAGTGGTGACTAGGTAGTGGGACAATCAGATTAGTGGTGACTTGGTAGTGGGACAATCAGATTAGTGGTGGTTAGACTGTTTCATTGAATATATTATATATGTGTTTTGCATCAAAACATGACAGGTGCTCGACAAAATAAAACTGGTTTTCTGAGTTTTAACTAATCAATCAGGTATGGGGTCACCTGCCCGACAATGTGGGTTTTCCTATAGGGTTCTCCATTTTCCCCCCACAGTTAAAGACCCTTTATGTGCTTCAATCTGGTAGTATTGGTAAAGTTAAGCCCATATGGTATGATTTGGTGTAAAAAAAGTTAAAAAGTAAGAAAATAGTCAAATGCTTCATTTTACCATGGTGAAGCAAAGTGCCCCACCCTGCCCTGCGCAGCACCCCCTTAAATTGTATACAATATAAACTATAGTAAAGTTTAACCCCTCCCCAAGGGCAAATATGAGACTTCAGGGTAATAGAATTCATAATATCTCCAAAGCACCTTATAAGATTAAAGACACTTCCATATATTAAGAGTATTCCATTTTAATTTATCTGGGTCTGGGTGAAAAGAAGATATTTGAAATTTCAGTCAATTTTACCATGTTTACCCCTGTCCCTCAGTCCCCTGGGGGGTGGGGGGTTGGGAGGGGATTACCATATAATTCACAATATTGGATGATTTATATGGCCATGGATATGTTTCTGCAAAATTCCATTGAAATATTTGTTCAATGGTTTCTGAGAAAAAAGAAAAGGGAATATTGTTTATAAATGGACGATAGACAACGGATGATGCAGGATGGACAAAAGGTGTTTAGAATAGGTCACTTGAGACTTTTTCATGTGACCTAAAAACTATACTGTATGAAAAGTAGACACTGTATGCATGGTTTACCAACAATTTTATACATCAGTTTGAAATGAAGTTGATCTTCTACTTCAAAGTGACATTTCCGAAAAGCTTAAACTTCCAATGGGTAATCGCACATATGGAAGTATTGATGTTCTTAAGATCAGGTCAATACAAGGTCAAGTCCTTATTACACATAAGTGGTTGCCGCAGGGTAGAAAAAGGCTTGTGTACGACTGTACAATGATTCAAGGCTTAAAGTTGTTGGTCATTCAACGTTTTCAAAATCTAATTATTAATGTTAATATGAAACTGAAATCATTTAAGCAATGAACAGTGGTTTTAATGTTGTTATAGTTGATATGGCAGCAAGATGTATGGTGGGCAAATGACATGGGAACCTGTTAGTTTCCATGCTACGTATGCCCACCATACATCTTGCTGCCATATCGACTATAACAACATTAAAACCACTGTTCAATACTTAAATTTACATTGTCTTACCATTTTCGTCAACTTTGAAAAAAACTAAACCCAACACAAAAAAATCCCGCCTTTTTTAATGTCAACATTTCATCATGCAGAGATCATTAACTTTAAATTTTCCAAAAAAGGATCAAAGCATTACTTCAGAATTTATTAAACAAGATGTCCATTATGCAGTCAGGGTCTATCATAAATGTCTGTCAATCAATAATTTGCAGTTATTATTTTAAAGCACCATCTATACACTCAGTGTATTTGTAAATTCGGATATGTTTAATTTGATGAGATATGATAAAAAACAACATCAAATAATATCATGCATGAATGTTAACAGTTAACAGGGGTTTTACCAGTGAGTGATCTACCAATTTACTTGTATGAATAATAAAAAGCATTTTTACATTATATGCTTTTGGAAATTAACTGCAACTGATTTAATATATATAAGTGACTTCATACGATCCATTTCATCTGTATATCAGCATTTGTTTGTTTTTATGCCTCTATTGGTACTTTAAAAAATCCTGGAGAGTTCCAACATTGAAACACAAACACTGCTTGCCCCAGTGCACCTAACATTACTCAAAATTATTGCTAATTAAACAAAATTAATAAGGAAGTTTTTGAGATGAAACGAAACATATATTGCTTCTTTTTATAGACAATATATCTTGTCTTGATCGATCCTCATTCGAAACTTATATTGAATTGAAATTTATTACTGCCAATATGATCAGTCTTTCATAACCTGATTATAATCAAGGAATTATTTAGGTGACAATGTGTCAGGTAGCTTGATTTATTTGGTAAGATACTTACCACCCACTAAACAATTAACATTTGATTTCCTCAACGCATAATTCCCTCTATAAGTTTGCTACCAGGGTTGCACATTACAATTTCCTCTGTGCTTAAAAGATTACAATACATAAGAACTAACAAGATCACTATTCATGGTAGATTATATGTATTCCTTATGTTATCCTTAATTCAGTTGTGGATCTCCTTTAATAATGTTCTATTTTTAGACCCATCAGTCCACTTTCCATTTCTACCACTGCAGGTATACTCAGGTTAGTATACTGAACAGATCAATACACATATATTGGTTTTGTAACAAAACAACAGGCCCAGGGGACCTGTATATATATCACTCACCTTAATAGTTGGATTTGACCCAAATTCAAAAAAATTGTTTACATGCATGTTCAATTTGTTAATAGCTCTGGAAACAAAACTCAGACTCCCTTTTAAGTGTGTGAAAAGACTCCAGGAATTGTTTTCACAACATGATTGTGTTCAAAGAGCCTAATTAAAGTCCCTTGGGATGGGGAAAGACCCTGGGGGCCTGGGCCTATCTTTACAACAAGGATGTGTTAATTGATGCCCAGGTATATTTTATGCTATAT
Source organism: Pecten maximus (assembly GCF_902652985.1). Classification (NCBI taxonomy): domain Eukaryota; kingdom Metazoa; phylum Mollusca; class Bivalvia; order Pectinida; family Pectinidae; genus Pecten; species Pecten maximus. Next base: position 7,627,860 of record NC_047033.1, on the reverse strand, counting down.
ATAGTTATAAGGTCAGGATAAACTGTTTCAAAGAGATGTAACAAAGCATTATCCTAAGTCCCTTAAGGATTGGGAAATTCCCCTATTTTTACAACAGTATGTGTTTATCTCTTAACAGCAGCCATGCAGGCTCTACAGGCTGACAAACAGACATCAATTCTGGGCAACATTTACTAGATAGATCAAGCATAGGAAAACAGTTTGTGAAAGTAATTCATGAAGGCCCATAGTTCAATAGGTCTTTATTTGGACATTTTAAATTGCATCGACCCCATCAAATTAACAAAGACTGAAATAAAGATAAACTCTGATTTTCAATTCATTATTATATGCTATATGTGTTATTAGATCTACAGGTGCCAAAGTGGCAAAGTGGTTAAGATGTTCTGACACGTATCACTAGCCCTCCACACAAATTATAGTAAAGTTAACCCTCTCCAAAGGGGCAAACGTGAGACCCCAGGGTCATGAAATTCACAATTTTGGTAAAGCATCTTAAGACCCTTCCATCTTTTAAGTGTTTTATTCCACCATATCTGAGAGTAGAAAAGAAGATTTTTGAAGTTTTAGTCATTTTTACCCTTTTTTGGCCCCGCCCCTTGACAGGCCCCTTGGGGGTTGGGAACCATACAATTCACAATTTTGGTTGACCTTTCAGCCATAAAAGCTTCCTGCCAAATTTCATTGAATTGGGTTCAGCGGTTTTGGAGAAGATGCACAACTGTCTTTAAATGACGCACAACGGATGACGATGAGCGATTTGAATATATATACATTTGAAGGTCACTTGAGAGTTTGTTTCAGGTGACCTTTAAACTTGATTGGCCTGTGCAAACTCAGCCAAACAAATCAGGATATGAACAACACATCAGAAGAGAAAAGCAATAGATATGATTCATTTAAATATTTTAATACCTTTTTAGACATTCATGAACAATTAAAAAGTTTAGACATCAGGTCTACCATGCTAGCATTTTTCCAAGACCACCTGTCAGGTTTAATTTTCAATGACCTGCAGTCTATCGGCCTCTGGTTTCTTTTGCACGCTGAAGTTAAAAGCTTGACAATAACATGATGTTTCTGCAACTGTAGGTTTGACATGGTTTTAGATCAACAGATCACTTGACGTTAACAGTTATTATTTGTGATGCCTGCATGATGCCATTGCACTTAATTCCATAAGTTATAATTCACTTGCCCATCGGGCAGGTGAGCTAAAAATATTGATAAAACAAGAAGCCCACAGGTCTTATCAGTCAACCGAGTTCTGACATTTTATGTATTTATGTTATTTAATATTGCTTTTGAACTAAGATAATTTACATAACCCCACATATGCTACTGGCCCATTATCATGACCCAATATAACCCAGATATTGTAAAATTGTCTGGGATCTTTAAGAGACTGCATAACAACTTTTATGAAAAAAATACAGAGAAGTCAGCATATCAATTTTATAATCATGAGCAGCTTTAATTAAATTTCAAGCATTTAGTACCCTAATTTATATTTTGGCTTTTTAAATCCAAAATGATCTTAAACTTTATCTAAAATCATCAATGGCCATCCATGATTAATTGTTTTACAGGTACAATATATGATTTTTTGCAAGATATTTTTTTTGTATATAAATTCAGTAGAGACTTAAAATTGTATTTTAACATTGTTTTGGTTATTGGTCAGCTGTATAGACCCACATACTCTATTGTAATTAAGTGTGTAATATCAGATCTAAAGAACAATTTCTTACTTACAAGACAATTACCTAATACACATGGAATACTACTAGATCTGCGGCCTTGTACTTGAGGTACTTTTACTACTCTTCAGCGCGGTGTGAACGAAGTGTCTGTACAGAAGGAGCCGACACCGTGTCAAATAGTACATATATATGGGGATTCTTTCCCATGATGACTGCACCAGTGTTGTTTGAGACGATTATAATTAATACTATTCACTATGTTTTAACAACGACCAGAAAACAGGAGAGCAGGATGGGTGTACTAGACCCTAAACACGTACCCTCAAACTGGGTGGACGTTTAATAATCTGAATCCTTGTGTCTGATTGCCTGTTAGGGTAACCTATAGTGGGCCCGACCATGATATACTTCATTAAAGTGTACATTATTACATACAACAGTATTACAGTAGTTTCTTCATCCTTATTGGAGGGTCAGAATTTGGCACCATTCCAATGCAAAATTACACTTTTTTCCCCAATTTTTTATCAAAAATTCCAAATTTGAAACTATAAAAAGAGATATGTTGATGAAAAGGTTGTTTTGACCAAATTGTTGTGTTCACTTCTAGAAAGTGTAACAAAACTTTCTGCTTATCTTTTAAGTTTTATTAAGTATATTTACCCATTTTTCCTTAAATTACACTGAATTTTTCAATTTCAAGAGCCAGCTGGCACAATTCCCAAACAAAAGGCTAAACGGGCCGTGGGGTCATCTGACTGTAAAGACCCTTATGCTATTTTAGTGTTCATGCTCTGGTGAGTTAGTAGCAGGTATATAGTGGTACTCATGTTGGCCACGGCAGCCATCTTGGTTTTCAGACTGACCTGAACAAACAAATTTGAAATAGCTGTTGTTCAGGAAAACCATGACTGTGCAATCATGTTATAAAATGGCCCCAGTCAGAGTTTTAACATTAGGCTGAAAAATATCAACACTTTGTTTGCCTCTGTTGCTTAACTTTCCTGCCAATTTTCGGCTCTATTTTGTACAAGTGAATATGTACAAGATGTTAAAAACGTTGTTTTTTTAAGATGGCACAAAAGATGACCATCTTGGATTTCAGAACTCAAAAAATGACAACACTTTGTCACGATTATCTCGGGATTATTTCAGGTAAGTTACAGAGCTGAATGGAATTGGTGGAACTTGAGAAGAAGCTTGAAATATGTGTTCTTCAGGAAAACCATGATTGCATGTGCAACCTTTAGTTTAGGAGGAGTCATCGACCTGACAAACTTTAAGTTATGGTTCTTATCAGAAAACCTGTTTATAGTGACCAGTTGCCATAGCAACCATAATTTTGAGAAAAAGAAAGTGGCATGCACATCTACACATGATCATTAATATTTGTGTGACGTTTCATTGGAATCAGCCCATAAGTTTAGGAGTTGCATGCCCGTACAAAATCTGTCTACAGACAGACAGACAGATGGAAAGACAACCTAATTCCAGTATACCCCCCTAACTTCATTGCGGGTTATGAAAATGCTCAACATGTGATGTCCCCATGTAAAGTATAGTAAACTTTACCCCCTCTCTAAGGGAAAAAGTGAGACCCCAGAGTCCAAAAATTACAATTCTGGTAAAGGACCTTAAGACCTTTCTATCTGTAAAAATTAAGTATTTGATTCTACTATGAGAGTTGAGAAGAAGATTTATGAAATTTTAGTCAATCTGACCCTTCTTGGCCCAACCCCTTAGACCCTGGGGGGAGGGCATATAATTCACACAAGTTTGGTTAACCTTTGGCCATGGAACCTTCCTGACAAATTACATTGAATTTGGTTCAGCAGTTTTGGAGCTGAAGTGGAAAATGTAAATTGCCAATGGACGCACAACGTCGAACAAAAGGCGGTTAGAATAGGTTACTTTGAGATTTTGTCTCAGGTGACCAAAAAATCATATAAGAATCAAAATTGTCTGAAGAAAATACAATTTTATGATAATTAAGGCGAATTCTTCCCAAGCATTCCAATTTAAGTTGGATGCTGTAGTACCAGGGATAACTCTGGATGGGAGCCATCACTACAGCAGGGGAAATTTGCTCCATATGCCCCATATTTTCCAAAATGGCCCACCAAAACTCACAAATTTCTTCAATTTTCCATGTTTTGACCCATACGATTTCTGAAATCTTGTCAAAATGGCCCATGATTTTTGGGTCCTGGTAATAAGGGTGAACCCTGCTATACGGTCAGGGATCTTGTATATCAACTGGCTGATGACAACTCACAGATCTAGGTTACTGTAAAAGTGGATATTTTCGCATGTGGAAATTTTCACTTAGCCAGTGTCCAAAGTGTTCGCGGTGTGGATATTTTCGTGCCGTCAAGATATTTTTGCGCTTTGTATCTTTTATATTTAGTATTTTTATGTGTTAATATATTCGCGGTGTGGAAATTTTCGCGGAGATTTACTGATAGCGAAATAAGCGAAAATTTCCACACTGAATATTTCCACTTTTACAGTATTTCCTACTCTCAATAGATAATGTTTCTTGCTAGTTCATTTTAGGTGCAATCATTGCTACAGATCATATGTCCTACACCATGCAATCATGTTAGCCTGCGTAAAACAAAGAGCCATCCATGAAAGAAAATGTTTTCTCATTGAGATCAGACCTATTGATAATAATTGATTATAAAATAGACTTAATTCCATGCAGATTTGCAGGGAAAGACGATTCATATCTGTAAAACATATTTCATCCCATAATGGGCCAGTATACCTACTTGTAACTACTTATAAGAAATTATTACATATATTAATTGAATCAACATTTTTTTATATTCAATTAAAGGGACATCATGGTAAACCAATTTTTATTTTGTATTTTTTCATATTATTGGGTATATCTTTAATAAATATAACCTTTTAACAATAACCATTCAAATTTGATGATATATGTACATAAAAAACATCAATTTTTATCATAACAAAAGGCCCAAGGGCCTTAACGGTCATCTGACTCTAAATTTAAGACCCTTATACTATTGTAGTATGCGTTCTCTGTAGCAGGTATAGTGGCACTGTGGGCCATGATGGCCATCTTGGAATTTGGATCAAACCGAAAAATAACACCGACACTTGATCAAGACTCAGGATCCTTTCTGGTAAGTTAGAGCTGAATCCCACAGGTGGAATTTGAGAAGAAGTTTTAAATAGGTGTTGTTCAGGAAAACCATGATTGCGCAATCATGTTACAAAATGGTCACTGTGGCTGCCATGTCAAAGTTTTTACGAAGCCGAAAAATAACAACACTTTGTTGGCTCTCCTTCCTTAACATCCTCACCAATTTCCAGCTCAATCACACCAGTGGAACTGGAGAAGAAGCTTAAAATGTGTTTTTCAAGATGGTTGCCATGGCGGCCATCTTGGATTTCTGACAGACTTGAAAAATAACAACACTTGGTCAAGACCATCTCAGGATCATTTCTGGTTAGTTAGAGCTGAATCCAACTGATGGAATTTGAGAAGAAGTTTGAAATAGGTGTTGTTAAGAAGAACCATGATTGCGCAATCATCTTACAAAATGGCCGCCATGGCTGCCATGTCGAAGTTTTTACGGGGCAAAAAAATAACAACACTTTGTTGGCTCTCCTTCCTTAACGTCCTCACCAATTTCCAGCTCAATGGCACCAGTGGAACAGGAGAAGAAGTTTAAAATGTGTTTTTCAAGATGGTTGCCATGGCGGCCATCTTGGATTTCTGACTGACCTGAAAAATAACAACACTTCCTCAGGACCATACCAGGATCATTTCAGGCAAGTTTCAGCTCAATTTCACCAGTGGAACTTGAGAAGAAGTTTCAAATGTGTTTTCAAAATGGCGGCTGTGGCGGCCATCTTGGATTTCAGACCGACCCGAAAAATAACAACACTTGGTCAGGACCATCCCAGCATCATTTCAGGCAAGTTTCAGCTAAATCCCACTGACGGAACTTGAGAAGAAGTTTGAAATGTGAAAAGTTTACGCACGGCGCACGGCGCACGACGACGGACGAAGCATGATGACTATAGGTCATCCTGACCCTTCGGGTCAGATGACCTAAAAAGGTTATCACAATTCGTTGAACAATAGTCTGAATATGTAAATTTTGTGACTACGATAAAACAGCATTTGAACAAAATGGTTCCACGGATCGACTGC